>NW_024609622.1:147500-264765 GCF_018296145.1 Oncorhynchus tshawytscha | reverse complement strand
CCTAACTGACAGTTTTCCTGACTGTTGTTACTCATTGACAGTTTGGTATTATCTTCCTGACTGTTGTTACTCAGTAAACCTAACTGACAGTTTGGTATTGTCTTCCTGACTGTTGTTACTCAGTAAACCTAACTGACAGTTTGGTATTATCTTCCTGACTGTTGTTACTCAGTAAACCTAACTGACAGTTTGGTATTATCTTCCTGACTGTTGTTACTCAGTAAACCTAACTGACAGTTTGGTATTATCTTCCTGACTGTTGTTACTCAGTAAACCTAACTGACAGTTTGGTATTATCTTCCTGACTGTTGTTACTCAGTAAACCTAACTGACAGTTTGGTATTATCTTCCTGACTGTTGTTACTCAGTAAACCTAACTGACAGTTTGGTATTATCTTCCTGACTGTTGTTACTCAGTAAACCTAACTGACAGTTTGGTATTATCTTACTGACTGTTGTTACTCAGTAAACCTAACTAACAGTTTGGTATTATCTTCCTGACTGTTGTTACTCAGTAAACCTAACTGACAGTTTGGTATTGTCTTCCTGACTGTTGTTACTCAGTAAACCTAACTGACAGTTTGGTATTGTCTTCCTGACTGTTGTTACTCAGTAAACCTAACTGACAGTTTGGTATTGTCTTCCTGACTGTTGTTACTCAGTAAACCTAACTGACAGTTTGGTATTGTCTTCCTGACTGTTGTTACTCAGTAAACCTAACTGACAGTTTGGTATTATCTTCCTGACTGTTGTTACTCAGTAAACCTAACTAACAGTTTGGTATTATCTTCATGACTGTTGTTAATCAGTAAACCTAACTGACAGTTTGGTATTATCTTCCTGACTGTTGTTACTCAGTAAACCTAACTGACAGTTTGGTATTATCTTCCTGACTGTTGTTACTCAGTAAACCTAACTGACAGTTTGGTATTATCTTCCTGACTGTTGTTACTCAGTAAACCTAACTGACAGTTTGGTATTATCTTCCTGACTGTTGTTACTCAGTAAACCTAACTGACAGTTTGGTATTGTCTTCCTGACTGTTGTTACTCAGTAAACCTAACTGACAGTTTGGTATTATCTTCCTGACTGTTGTTACTCAGTAAACCTAACTAACAGTTTGGTATTATCTCAATGACTGTTGTTACTCAGTAAACCTAACTGACAGTTTGGTATTGTCTTCCTGACTGTTGTTACTCAGTAAACCTAACTGACAGTTTGGTATTATCTTCCTGACTGTTGTTACTCAGTAAACCTAACTGACAGTTTGGTATTATCTTCAATGACTGTTGTTACTCAGTAAACCTAACTGACAGTTTGGTATTGTCTTCCTGACTGTTGTTACTCAGTAAACCTAACTGACAGTTTGGTATTATCTTCCTGACTGTTGTTACTCAGTAAACCTAACTGACAGTTTGGTATTATCTTGTTGTTACCAGTAAACCTGACTTTGGTTGTTACTGTTGTTAATCAGTAAACCTAACTGACAGTTTGGTATTATCTTCCTGACTGTTGTTACTCAGTAAACCTAACTGACAGTTTGGTATTGTCTTCCTGACTGTTGTTACTCAGTAAACCTAACTGACAGTTTGGTATTATCTTCCTGACTGTTGTTACTCAGTAAACCTAACTGACAGTTTGGTATTATCTTCCTGACTGTTGTTACTCAGTAAACCTAACTGACAGTTTGGTATTATCTTCCTGTTTGTTACTCAGTATTATCTTCCTGACTGTTGTTACTCAGTAAACCTAACTGACAGTTTGGTATTATCTTCCTGACTGTTGTTACTCAGTAAACCTAACTGACAGTTTGGTATTATCTTCCTGACTGTTGTTACTCAGTAAACCTAACTGACAGTTTGGTATTATCTTCCTGACTGTTGTTACTCAGTAAACCTAACTGACAGTTTGGTATTATCTTCCTGACTGTTGTTACTCAGTAAACCTAACTGACAGTTTGGTATTATCTTCCTGACTGTTGTTACTCAGTAAACCTAACTGACAGTTTGGTATTATCTTCCTGACTGTTGTTACTCAGTAAACCTAACTGACAGTTTGGTATTATCTTCCTGACTGTTGTTACTCAGTAAACCTAACTGACAGTTTGGTATTATCTTCCTGACTGTTGTTACTCAGTAAACCTAACTGACAGTTTAGTATTGTCTTCCTGACTGTTGTTACTCAGTAAACCTAACTGACAGTTTGGTATTATCTTCCTGACTGTTGTTACTCAGTAAACCTAACTGACATTTTAGTATTGTCTTCCTGACTGTTGTTACTCAGTAAACCTAACTGACAGTTTGGTATTATCTTCCTGACTGTTGTTACTCAGTAAACCTCTTCCTGACTGTTGTTACTCAGTAAACCTAACTGACAGTTTGGTATTGTCTTCCTGACTGTTGTTACTCAGTAAACCTAACTGACAGTTTGGTATTGTCTTCCTGACTGTTGTTACTCAGTAAACCTAACTGACAGTTTGGTATTATCTTCCTGACTGTTGTTACTCAGTAAACCTAACTGACAGTTTGGTATTGTCTTCCTGACTGTTGTTACTCAGTAAACCTAACTGACAGTTTGGTATTATCTTCCCTGACTTTGTTGACTTACTCAGTAAACCTAACTGACAGTTTGGTATTGTCTTCCTGACTGTTGTTACTCAGTAAACCTAACTGACAGTTTGGTATTATCTTCCTGACTGTTGTTACTCAGTAAACCTAACTGACAGTTTGGTATTGTCTTCCTGACTGTTGTTACTCAGTAAACCTAACTGACAGTTTGGTATTATCTTCCTGACTGTTGTTACTCAGTAAACCTAACTGACAGTTTGGTATTGTCTTCCTGACTGTTGTTACTCAGTAAACCTAACTGACAGTTTGGTATTATCTTCCTGACTGTTGTTACTCAGTAAACCTAACTGACAGTTTGGTATTGTCTTCCTGACTGTTGTTACTCAGTAAACCTAACTGACAGTTTGGTATTGTCTTCCTGACTTGTTATCTTCTGACAGTGACTGTTGTTACTCAGTAAACCTAACTGACAGTTTCTTCCTGACTGTATTAAACCTCTGACAGTTTGGTATTATCTTCTGACTGTTGTTACTCAGTAAACCTAACTGACAGTTTGGTATTGTCTTCCTGACTGTTGTTACTCAGTAAACCTAACTGACAGTTTGGTATTGTCTTCCTGACTGTTGTTACTCAGTAAACCTAACTAACAGTTTGGTATTATCTCAATGACTGTTGTTACTCAGTAAACCTAACTGACAGTTTGGTATTGTCTTCCTGACTGTTGTTACTCAGTAAACCTAACTGACAGTTTGGTATTATCTTCCTGACTGTTGTTACTCAGTAAACCTAACTAACAGTTTGGTATTATCTTCATGACTGTTGTTAATCAGTAAACCTAACTGACAGTTTGGTATTATCTTAATGACTGTTGTTACTCAGTAAACCTAACTGACAGTTTGGTATTATCTTACTGACTGTTGTTACTCAGTAAACCTAACTGACAGTTTGGTATTATCTTCCTGACTGTTGTTACTCAGTAAACCTAACTGACAGTTTGGTATTATCTTCCTGACTGTTGTTACTCAGTAAACCTAACTGACAGTTTGGTATTATCTTCCTGACTGTTGTTACTCAGTAAACCTAACTGACAGTTTGGTATTATCTTCCTGACTGTTGTTACTCAGTAAACCTAACTAACAGTTTGGTATTATCTCAATGACTGTTGTTACTCAGTAAACCTAACTGACAGTTTGGTATTGTCTTCCTGACTGTTGTTACTCAGTAAACCTAACTGACAGTTTGGTATTATCTTCCTGACTGTTGTTACTCAGTAAACCTAACTGACAGTTTGGTATTATCTCAATGACTGTTGTTACTCAGTAAACCTAACTGACAGTTTGGTATTGTCTTCCTGACTGTTGTTACTCAGTAAACCTAACTGACAGTTTGGTATTATCTCAATGACTGTTGTTACTCAGTAAACCTAACTGACAGTTTGGTATTGTCTTCCTGACTGTTGTTACTCAGTAAACCTAACTGACAGTTTGGTATTATCTTCCTGACTGTTGTTACTCAGTAAACCTAACTGACAGTTTGGTATTATCTTCCTGACTGTTGTTACTCAGTAAACCTAACTAACAGTTTGGTATTATCTTCATGACTGTTGTTAATCAGTAAACCTAACTGACAGTTTGGTATTATCTTAATGACTGTTGTTACTCAGTAAACCTAACTGACAGTTTGGTATTATCTTACTGACTGTTGTTACTCAGTAAACCTAACTGACAGTTTGGTATTATCTTCCTGACTGTTGTTACTCAGTAAACCTAACTGACAGTTTGGTATTATCTTCCTGACTGTTGTTACTCAGTAAACCTAACTGAACAGTTTGGTATTATCTTCCTGACTGTTGTTACTCAGTAAACCTAACTGACAGTTTGGTATTATCTTCCTGACTGTTGTTACTCAGTAAACCTAACTGACAGTTTGGTATTATCTTCCTGACTGTTGTTACTCAGTAAACCTAACTGACAGTTTGGTATTATCTTCCTGACTGTTGTTACTCAGTAAACCTAACTGACAGTTTGGTATTATCTTCCTGACTGTTGTTACTCAGTAAACCTAACTGACAGTTTGGTATTATCTTCCTGACTGTTGTTACTCAGTAAACCTAACTGACAGTTTGGTATTATCTTCCTGACTGTTGTTACTCAGTAAACCTAACTGACAGTTTGGTATTATCTTCCTGACTGTTGTTACTCAGTAAACCTAACTGACAGTTTGGTATTATCTTCCTGACTGTTGTTACTCAGTAAACCTAACTGACAGTTTGGTATTATCTTCCTGACTGTTGTTACTCAGTAAACCTAACTGACAGTTTGGTATTATCTTCCTGACTGTTGTTACTCAGTAAACCTAACTGACAGTTTGGTATTATCTTCCTGACTGTTGTTACTCAGTAAACCTAACTGACAGTTTGGTATTATCTTCCTGACTGTTGTTACTCAGTAAACCTAACTGACAGTTTGGTATTATCTTCCTGACTGTTGTTACTCAGTAAACCTAACTGACAGTTTGGTATTATCTTCCTGACTGTTGTTACTCAGTAAACCTAACTAACAGTTTGGTATTATCTTCCTGACTGTTGTTACTCAGTAAACCTAACTGACAGTTTGGTATTATCTTCCTGACTGTTGTTACTCAGTAAACCTAACTGACAGTTTGGTATTATCTTCCTGACTGTTGTTACTCAGTAAACCTAACTGACAGTTTGGTATTGTCTTCCTGACTGTTGTTACTCAGTAAACCTAACTGACAGTTTGGTATTGTCTTCCTGACTGTTGTTACTCAGTAAACCTAACTGACAGTTTGGTATTGTCTTCCTGACTGTTGTTACTCAGTAAACCTAACTGACAGTTTGGTATTGTCTTCCTGACTGTTGTTACTCAGTAAACCTAACTGACAGTTTGGTATTGTCTTCCTGACTGTTGTTACTCAGTAAACCTAACTAACAGTTTGGTATTATCTTCCTGACTGTTGTTACTCAGTAAACCTAACTGACAGTTTGGTATTATCTTCCTGACTGTTGTTACTCAGTAAACCTAACTGACAGTTTGGTATTATCTTCCTGACTGTTGTTACTCAGTAAACCTAACTGACAGTTTGGTATTATCTTCCTGACTGTTGTTACTCAGTAAACCTAACTGACAGTTTGGTATTATCTTCCTGACTGTTGTTACTCAGTAAACCTAACTGACAGTTTGGTATTATCTTCCTGACTGTTGTTACTCAGTAAACCTAACTGACAGTTTGGTATTATCTTAATGACTGTTGTTACTCAGTAAACCTAACTGACAGTTTGGTATTATCTTCCTGACTGTTGTTACTCAGTAAACCTAACTGACAGTTTGGTATTATCTTCCTGACTGTTGTTACTCAGTAAACCTAACTAACAGTTTGGTATTATCTTCATGACTGTTGTTAATCAGTAAACCTAACTGACAGTTTGGTATTATCTTAATGACTGTTGTTACTCAGTAAACCTAACTGACAGTTTGGTATTATCTTACTGTTGTTACTCAGTAAACCTAACTGACAGTTTGGTATTATCTTGTGACTGTTGTTACTCAGTAAACCTAACTGACAGTTTGGTATTATCTTAATGACTGTTGTTACTCAGTAAACCTAACTGACAGTTTGGTATTATCTTAATGACTGTTGTTACTCAGTAAACCTAACTGACAGTTTGGTATTATCTTCCTGACTGTTGTTACTCAGTAAACCTAACTGACAGTTTGGTATTATCTTCCTGACTGTTGTTACTCAGTAAACCTAACTGACAGTTTGGTATTATCTTCCTGACTGTTGTTACTCAGTAAACCTAACTGACAGTTTGGTATTATCTTACTGACTGTTGTTACTCAGTAAACCTAACTGACAGTTTGGTATTATCTTCCTGACTGTTGTTACTCAGTAAACCTAACTGACAGTTTGGTATTGTCTTCCTGACTGTTGTTACTCAGTAAACCTAACTGACAGTTTGGTATTGTCTTCCTGACTGTTGTTACTCAGTAAACCTAACTAACAGTTTGGTATTATCTTCCTGACTGTTGTTACTCAGTAAACCTAACTGACAGTTTGGTATTATCTTAATGACTGTTGTTACTCAGTAAACCTAACTAACAGTTTGGTATTATCTTCCTGACTGTTGTTACTCAGTAAACCTAACTGACAGTTTGGTATTATCTTAATGACTGTTGTTACTCAGTAAACCTAACTGACAGTTTGGTATTATCTTCCTGACTGTTGTTACTCAGTAAACCTAACTAACAGTTTGGTATTATCTTCCTGACTGTTGTTACTCAGTAAACCTAACTGACAGTTTGGTATTATCTTCCTGACTGTTGTTACTCAGTAAACCTAACTAACAGTTTGGTATTATCTTAATGACTGTTGTTACTCAGTAAACCTAACTAACAGTTTGGTACCTGTATTGAATTACGAGTGGGACATTTCACTTCCATTTATCCAGCGAGTGGTGCAACTGAGCATTGTCTCTCAGACCTACAAGTTGACTGAAGAATACCCTAACTGATTGGTTGTTGTCTTTCTCCAAAGTGAATTGACAAATCAGATTAGCACAGAGGCGGGAGATGACACCCACACCTGTGCATCACAAAGCATTCATCACTGAGGATTCTACCAATGCTCATGCACAGACAGTGGACACGTTCCAGGCTGACTACACTTCAGACACATGATCTCACAATGCCTGGATAGGTGTTTAATAGCTAGCCACATACATACGTCATCAACAGAACATCCTTGACAGTTCAAAACAAATAGATCATTAATAATTCATGGATTGGATTTATATAGTGCTTTTCTACCAACTGAGGTCCTCAAAGAGTTTTACATAGTAAGGAGAAAACTCACCTCATCCACCACCAATGTGAAGCACCACTTGGGTGATGCACAGCCACCATTTTTGTGCCAGAACGCTCATGACACAACAACTGAATATGAATTTAAATATGGTTTCTCACAACTCTGTAGAGATGTAGTGACGGTCCTAAAAGTCTGTTTGTTTGTGGGAGAGAAAATCTTTCACGTCCTTACCTGAGATGGCAAATCCGCTGAAGCCCACAGCGATGACTAAAAAGGAGATGGCCATGACCTTGGTGTGAGAGTATCCCACCACCAGCAAGAATGTGGCCTCCATTCCAAACCCTGGTGACAAAACAGGAACCACAACTAAACACACTAAAATCACCACTAACAACAAACACGAAAGATCACAATATGGAAAGGACCCTTTGACTCTAATGTTTGTCCTGCTATTAGGGGTGGGTGGGGGTGTTGATCACCATTTCGTTTTGCACTCTGTGACAAACATAGGTTGTGGGCAGAGACATATATTTAGAGAGTTGGGATAACTTTTAGAATTTTTCGACCAAAAATGTACATATTGCAACTTTATCATTAATGTCTTGTCCTAGTCGTGTTTGTTGAGTGGATCATTTTAATTTGCCCCTTCTGTCATGCCCATGCCCTGTGCCAGTGATGTGATGATGATGATCCTGTGTGGCTCAATTGGTGAGAGCAGAGCGCTAGCAATGCCAAGGTCATGGGTTCAATTCCCACAGGAATTGTGTATATACAGATACTATAATGTTTGCCCTCACTGAACTGTAAAGTCATTTTGGATTAAAGCATCTACCATTTGGCACATATTATTAGAGAACGTTCTGCATTCCTTCTGTTTATATAAGAATTATTTAACAGTCTGCATTCCTTTTTATTGGTTCGATGGTTTTGTTCTTCTCCTCTCTGACACAAATAGGTTGTGTTGGGACGTTGAGCTAACGTTGAGCTAACGTAGTTCTGGCACTGAGAGTTACCTATCTCCTGTTCTATTCTGTGAGACTGCTCTCATTAGCAGAGGGGCCAGTGATGCGTACACAGCATGCTTGTGTTAGCGCAGTCCCAGCTGTAGAATCATCAGTTTGATCCCGGCTAGCGCACCACTACCACTAGCTCACAGCAGCAGAACATGTCTGTGTGCTGCCACCGTCATACACCGTGCTCTCTCAGGCACTTTAATACTGCTTTTACACACATGATGCCCTCATGAACAAGCTGCCGCCACAGTCACACACTTTATTTTACACTCACAATCACACATCTTCGTCATCAGCTGTTTGGGCCTACTATTGTGTGTGTGTTCTCTCTCTCTCTCTCTCTCTCTCTCTCTCTCCCCTCTCTCTCTTCTCTCTCTCTCTCTCTCTCTCTCTCTCTCTCTCTTCTCTCTCTCTCTTATCTAAGAATTCTCTCTCTCCCAGTCTCTCTCTCTCTCTCTCTCTCTCTCTCTCTCTCCCCCTCTCTCTCTCTCTCTCTGCACTCTCTCTCTCTCCTCCCTTATAACTACAGGATCTTCATTTGAGCCAGTTGGCTACAGCATGAAACTAATCCAGCAGCAACAGGAAATGTGAATTATTATGTGGATTAGAATTCATGGACAGTTTTTGAAAGGTTGAATCTGAAATTACACTACAAGTTTGAAATGAAGTGTATTGCATAAAAGTTATCCTGCAACACGACCCACCCCTCTCTGACTCAGTCTCTCCCTCCCCCTGCTCAGCTAACACCAGCTAACACCTCTCAAATGGGTTTGTTTTCGAATCCAAGTTTCCCTTAAGTACAGATCTAGGATCAACTTCCCGTCCACCAATTCTAACTTGAACCATTAGTGAGGGAAATGCAAAACTGACCCCAGATCTGTGTCTATATAGGGTACAGTTCACCATGGAGTGGCCTCTCACCTCCACAGTTCATGAGCTTCCTGACGTTGGTGGTGGTCATGATGTTGTGTGTTCGAAGGTAGTCGGCCAGCTGTCCCCCGATGGGCACAATGATGGTCATCACCAGATGTGGCAAGGCCGACACCATCCCCACCTGACAGAGAGAGAGAGAATTCACAAAATGGGACAAACACCAAATTAAGACTCTGCATGCATAATTCTGCAAAAACATCCTCTGTGTACAACTTAAAACATCAAACAATGCATGCAGAACAGAATTAGGACGATACCCCCTAATTATCAAAATCCAGAAAATAGTTAAAATAGTTAAATTCCACCTAAAACGAAGCAATTCCCCAACCTTCTATAACAAAGCCATCACAAACAAAAAAGGAAAAAAACAGAGCAAACTGGAATGCTATTTGTCCCTAAACAGAGAGTACACAGTGGCAGAATACCTGACCACTGTGACTGACCCTAAACAGAGAGTACACAGTGGCAGAATACCTGACCACTGTGACTGACCCTAAACAGAGAGTACACAGTGGCAGAATACCTGACCACTGTGACTGACCCTAAACAGAGAGTACAGAGTGGCAGAATACCTGACCACTGTGACTGTCCCTAAACAGAGAGTACAGAGTGGCAGAATACCTGACCACTGTGACTGTCCCTAAACAGAGAGTACAGAGTGGCAGAATACCTGACCACTGTGACTGTCCCTAAACAGAGAGTACACAGTGGCAGAATACCTGACCACTGTGACTGTCCCTAAACAGAGAGTACAGAGTGGCAGAATACCTGACCACTGTGACTGTCCCTAAACAGAGAGTACAGAGTGGCAGAATACCTGACCACTGTGACTGTCCCTAAACAGAGAGTACACAGTGGCAGAATACCTGACCACTGTGACTGTCCCTAAACAGAGAGTACACAGTGGCAGAATACCTGACCACTGTGACTGTCCCTAAACAGAGAGTACACAGTGGCAGAATACCTGACCACTGTGACTGTCCCTAAACAGAGAGTACACAGTGGCAGAATACCTGACCACTGTGACTGGCCCTAAACAGAGAGTACACAGTGGCAGAATACCTGACCACTGTGACTGTCCCTAAACAGAGAGTACACAGTGGCAGAATACCTGACCACTGTGACTGTCCCTAAACAGAGAGTACACAGTGGCAGAATACCTGACCACTGTGACTGTCCCTAAACAGAGAGTACACAGTGGCAGAATACCTGACCACTGTGACTGTCCCTAAACAGAGAGTACACAGTGGCAGAATACCTGACCACTGTGACTGTCCCTAAACAGAGAGTACACAGTGGCAGAATACCTGACCACTGTGACTGTCCCTAAACAGAGAGTACACAGTGGCAGAATACCTGACCACTGTGACTGTCCCTAAACAGAGAGTACACAGTGGCAGAATACCTGACCACTGTGACTGTCCCTAAACAGAGAGTACACAGTGGCAGAATACCTGACCACTGTGACTGTCCCTAAACAGAGAGTACACAGTGGCAGAATACCTGACCACTGTGACTGTCCCTAAACAGAGAGTACACAGTGGCAGAATACCTGACCACTGTGACTGTCCCTAAACAGAGAGTACACAGTGGCAGAATACATGACCACTGTGACTGTCCCTAAACAGAGAGTACACAGTGGCAGAATACCTGACCACTGTGACTGTCCCTAAACAGAGAGTACACAGTGGCAGAATACCTGACCACTGTGACTGTCCCTAAACAGAGAGTACACAGTGGCAGAATACCTGACCACTGTGACTGTCCCTAAACAGAGAGTACACAGTGGCAGAATACCTGACCACTGTGACTGTCCCTAAACAGAGAGTACACAGTGGCAGAATACCTGACCACTGTGACTGTCCCTAAACAGAGAGTACACAGTGGCAGAATACCTGACCACTGTGACTGGCCCTAAACAGAGAGTACACAGTGGTAGAATACCTGACCACTGTGACTGTCCCTAAACAGAGAGTACACAGTGGCAGAATACCTGACCACTGTGACTGTCCCTAAACAGAGAGTACACAGTGGCAGAATACCTGACCACTGTGACTGACCCTAAACAGAGAGTACACAGTGGCAGAATACCTGACCACTGTGACTGTCCCTAAACAGAGAGTACACAGTGGTAGAATACCTGACCACTGTGACTGGCCCTAAACAGAGAGTACACAGTGGCAGAATACCTGACCACTGTGACTGACCCTAAACAGAGAGTACACAGTGGCAGAATACCTGACCACTGTGACTGTCCCTAAACAGAGAGTACACAGTGGCAGAATACCTGACCACTGTGACTGACCCTAAACAGAGAATACACAGTGGCAGAATACCTGACCACTGTGACTGACCCTAAACAGAGAGTACACAGTGGCAGAATACCTGACCACTGTGACTGTCCCTAAACAGAGAGTACACAGTGGCAGAATACCTGACCACTGTGACTGTCCCTAAACAGAGAGTACACAGTGGCAGAATACCTGACCACTGTGACTGTCCCTAAACAGAGAGTACACAGTGGCAGAATACCTGACCACTGTGACTGGCCCTAAACAGAGAGTACACAGTGGCAGAATACCTGACCACTGTGACTGACCCTAAACAGAGAGTACACAGTGGCAGAATACCTGACCACTGTGACTGACCCTAAACAGAGAGTACACAGTGGCAGAATACCTGACCACTGTGACTGTCCCTAAACAGAGAGTACACAGTGGCAGAATACCTGACCACTGTGACTGTCCCTAAACAGAGAGTACACAGTGGCAGAATACCTGACCACTGTGACTGACCCTAAACAGAGAGTACACAGTGGCAGAATACCTGACCACTGTGACTGTCCCTAAACAGAGAGTACACAGTGGCAGAATACCTGACCACTGTGACTGGCCCTAAACAGAGAGTACACAGTGGCAGAATACCTGACCACTGTGACTGTCCCTAAACAGAGAGTACACAGTGGCAGAATACCTGACCACTGTGACTGTCCCTAAACAGAGAGTACACAGTGGCAGAATACCTGACCACTGTGACTGACCCTAAACAGAGAGTACACAGTGGCAGAATACCTGACCACTGTGACTGACCCTAAACAGAGAGTACACAGTGGCAGAATACCTGACCACTGTGACTGGCCCTAAACAGAGAGTACACAGTGGCAGAATACCTGACCACTGTGACTGTCCCTAAACAGAGAATACACAGTGGCAGAATACCTGACCACTGTGACTGTCCCTAAACAGAGAGTACACAGTGGCAGAATACCTGACCACTGTGACTGTCCCTAAACAGAGAGTACACAGTGGCAGAATACCTGACCACTGTGACTGTCCCTAAACAGAGAGTACACAGTGGCAGAATACCTGACCACTGTGACTGTCCCTAAACAGAGAGTACACAGTGGCAGAATACCTGACCACTGTGACTGTCCCTAAACAGAGAGTACACAGTGGCAGAATACCTGACCACTGTGACTGGCCCTAAACAGAGAGTACACAGTGGCAGAATACCTGACCACTGTGACTGTCCCTAAACAGAGAGTACACAGTGGCAGAATACCTGACCACTGTGACTGTCCCTAAACAGAGAGTACACAGTGGCAGAATACCTGACCACTGTGACTGTCCCTAAACAGAGAGTACACAGTGGCAGAATACCTGACCACTGTGACTGTCCCTAAACAGAGAGTACACAGTGGCAGAATACCTGACCACTGTGACTGTCCCTAAACAGAGAGTACACAGTGGCAGAATACCTGACCACTGTGACTGTCCCTAAACAGAGAGTACACAGTGGCAGAATACCTGACCACTGTGACTGTCCCTAAACAGAGAGTACACAGTGGCAGAATACCTGACCACTGTGACTGTCCCTAAACAGAGAGTACACAGTGGCAGAATACCTGACCACTGTGACTGTCCCTAAACAGAGAGTACACAGTGGCAGAATACCTGACCACTGTGACTGTCCCTAAACAGAGAGTACACAGTGGCAGAATACCTGACCACTGTGACTGTCCCTAAACAGAGAGTACACAGTGGCAGAATACCTGACCACTGTGACTGTCCCTAAACAGAGAGTACACAGTGGCAGAATACCTGACCACTGTGACTGTCCCTAAACAGAGAGTACACAGTGGCAGAATACCTGACCACTGTGACTGTCCCTAAACAGAGAGTACACAGTGGCAGAATACCTGACCACTGTGACTGTCCCTAAACAGAGAGTACACAGTGGCAGAATACCTGACCACTGTGACTGTCCCTAAACAGAGAGTACACAGTGGCAGAATACCTGACCACTGTGACTGTCCCTAAACAGAGAGTACACAGTGGCAGAATACCTGACCACTGTGACTGGCCCTAAACAGAGAGTACACAGTGGCAGAATACCTGACCACTGTGACTGGCCCTAAACAGAGAGTACACAGTGGCAGAATACCTGACCACTGTGACTGTCCCTAAACAGAGAGTACACAGTGGCAGAATACCTGACCACTGTGACTGACCCTAAACAGAGAGTACACAGTGGCAGAATACCTGACCACTGTGACTGTCCCTAAACAGAGAGTACACAGTGGCAGAATACCTGACCACTGTGACTGACCCTAAACAGAGAGTACACAGTGGCAGAATACCTGACCACTGTGACTGTCCCTAAACAGAGAGTACACAGTGGCAGAATACCTGACCACTGTGACTGTCCCTAAACAGAGAGTACACAGTGGCAGAATACCTGACC
The DNA here is from genome assembly GCF_018296145.1 of Oncorhynchus tshawytscha. Taxonomy (NCBI): domain Eukaryota; kingdom Metazoa; phylum Chordata; class Actinopteri; order Salmoniformes; family Salmonidae; genus Oncorhynchus; species Oncorhynchus tshawytscha. Next base: position 250,682 of record NW_024609622.1, on the reverse strand, counting down.
ACTGTGACTGACCCTAAACAGAGAGTACACAGTGGCAGAATACCTGACCACTGTGACTGACCCTAAACAGAGAGTACACAGTGGCAGAATACCTGACCACTGTGACTGTCCCTAAACAGAGAGTACACAGTGGCAGAATACCTGACCACTGTGACTGTCCCTAAACAGAGAGTACACAGTGGCAGAATACCTGACCACTGTGACTGACCCTAAACAGAGAGTACACAGTGGCAGAATACCTGACCACTGTGACTGTCCCTAAACAGAGAGTACACAGTGGCAGAATACCTGACCACTGTGACTGACCCTAAACAGAGAATACACAGTGGCAGAATACCTGACCACTGTGACTGACCCTAAACAGAGAGTACACAGTGGCAGAATACCTGACCACTGTGACTGACCCTAAACAGAGAGTACACAGTGGCAGAATACCTGACCACTGTGACTGACCCTAAACAGAGAGTACACAGTGGCAGAATACCTGACCACTGTGACTGGCCCTAAACAGAGAGTACACAGTGGCAGAATACCTGACCACTGTGACTGACCCTAAACAGAGAGTACACAGTGGCAGAATACCTGACCACTGTGACTGACCCTAAACAGAGAGTACACAGTGGCAGAATACCTGACCACTGTGACTGACCCTAAACAGAGAGTACACAGTGGCAGAATACCTGACCACTGTGACTGACCCTAAACAGAGAATACACAGTGGCAGAATACCTGACCACTGTGACTGACCCTAAACAGAGAGTACACAGTGGCAGAATACCTGACCACTGTGACTGACCCTAAACAGAGAATACACAGTGGCAGAATACCTGACCACTGTGACTGACCCTAAACAGAGAGTACACAGTGGCAGAATACCTGACCACTGTGACTGTCCCTAAACAGAGAGTACACAGTGGCAGAATACCTGACCACTGTGACTGACCCTAAACAGAGAGTACACAGTGGCAGAATACCTGACCACTGTGACTGACCCTAAACAGAGAGTACACAGTGGCAGAATACCTGACCACTGTGACTGACCCTAAACAGAGAGTACACAGTGGCAGAATACCTGACCACTGTGACTGACCCTAAACAGAGAGTACACAGTGGCAGAATACCTGACCACTGTGACTGACCCTAAACAGAGAGTACACAGTGGCAGAATACCTGACCACTGTGACTGACCCTAAACAGAGAGTACACAGTGGCAGAATACCTGACCACTGTGACTGACCCTAAACAGAGAGTACACAGTGGCAGAATACCTGACCACTGTGACTGTCCCTAAACAGAGAGTACACAGTGGCAGAATACCTGACCACTGTGACTGACCCTAAACAGAGAGTACACAGTGGCAGAATACCTGACCACTGTGACTGTCCCTAAACAGAGAGTACACAGTGGCAGAATACCTGACCACTGTGACTGACCCTAAACAGAGAGTACACAGTGGCAGAATACCTGACCACTGTGACTGTCCCTAAACAGAGAGTACACAGTGGCAGAATACCTGACCACTGTGACTGACCCTAAACAGAGAGTACACAGTGGCAGAATACCTGACCACTGTGACTGGCCCTAAACAGAGAGTACACAGTGGCAGAATACCTGACCACTGTGACTGGCCCTAAACAGAGAGTACACAGTGGCAGAATACCTGACCACTGTGACTGGCCCTAAACAGAGAGTACACAGTGGCAGAATACCTGACCACTGTGACTGACCCTAAACAGAGAGTACACAGTGGCAGAATACCTGACCACTGTGACTGTCCCTAAACAGAGAGTACACAGTGGCAGAATACCTGACCACTGTGACTGTCCCTAAACAGAGAGTACACAGTGGCAGAATACCTGACCACTGTGACTGTCCCTAAACAGAGAGTACACAGTGGCAGAATACCTGACCACTGTGACTGTCCCTAAACAGAGAGTACACAGTGGCAGAATACCTGACCACTGTGACTGACCCTAAACAGAGAGTACACAGTGGCAGAATACCTGACCACTGTGACTGACCCTAAACAGAGAGTACACAGTGGCAGAATACCTAACCACTGTGACTGACCCTAAACAGAGAGTACACAGTGGCAGAATACCTGACCACTGTGACTGACATACATTTTGACTATGTACTATACAGACTCAGTGGGCATAGCCTTGCTATTGAGAAAGGCTCCCGTAGGCAGACCTGGCTCTCAAGAGAAAACAGGCTATGTGCACACTGCCCACAAAATGAGGTAGAAACTGAGCTGCACTTCCTAACCTCCTACCAAATGTATGACCATATTAGAGAGACATATTTCCCTCAGATCACAATGACCCACAAAGAATTCCAAAACAAACTCAATTTTTCTAAACTCCCATATCTACAGAGTGAAATACCACCGTGTGTCATAGCAGCAAGATTTGTGACATTTTGCCACAAGAAAAGGTCAACCAGTGAAGAACAAACACCACAACCCATATTTATTTATGTTCATATTTATGTTTATTTATGTTTATTTATTTTTCACATCAATATAACACTTTATATAGCCAGAATATGACATTTGAAATGTGTCTATTCCTTTGAAACGTGTCAGTGTAATGTTTAATGTTAATTTTTGATTGTTTATTTCACTTTCGTTTATGATCTATTTCACTTGCTTTGTAAATGTAAACATATGTTTCCCATGCCCATGGCCATGCCTGTTTTCTTACCAAAAACAAAAAATGTGAAACTATGGTGGGCCAAATTTAACCCGTAGACCACCAGTTGTTTTTCTCTGGGCTAGGGGTTAGAGGCCAGGGGATAGGGGCTAGGTTAGGGGATAGGGGCTAGGCTAGGGGCTAGGCTAGGGGCTAGGGATAGGCTAGGGGATAGGCTAGGGGATAGGGGATAGGGGCTAGGCTAGGGGATAGAGGGGATAGGGGCTAGGCTAGGGGCTAGGCTAGGGGATAGGCTAGGGGCTAGGGGATAGGGGCTAGGCTAGGGGATAGGGGCTAGGCTAGGGGATAGGGGCTAGGCTAGGGGATAGGGGATAGGGTAGGGGATAGAGGCTAGGGGATAGAGGCTAGGGGATAGGGGCTAGGCTAGGGGATAGGGGCTATGGGATAGAGGCTAGGGGATAGGCGCTATGGGATAGAGGCTAGGGGTAGGGGATAGGGGCCAGGGGATAGGGGCTAGGCTAGGGGGATAGAGGCTAGGGGATAGGGGCTATGGGATAGAGGCTAGGGGGATAGAGGCTAGGGGATAGGGGCTATGGGATAGAGGCTAGGGGGATAGAGGCTAGGGGTAGGGGATAGGGGCCAGGGGATAGGGGCTAGGCTAGGGGATAGGGGCTAGGCTAGGGATAGGGGCTAGGCTAGGGATAGGGGCTAGGCTAGGGGATAGAGGCTAGGGGGATAGAGGCTAGGGGTAGGGGATAGAGGCTAGGGGATAGAGGCTAGGGGATAGGGGCTATGGGATAGAGGCTAGGGGGATAGAGGCTAGGGGTAGGGGATAGGGGCCAGGGATAGGGGCTAGGCTAGGGGATAGAGGCTAGGGGATAGGGGCTATGGGATAGAGGCTAGGGGATAGGCGCTATGGGATAGAGGCTAGGGGTAGGGGATAGGGGCCAGGGGATAGGGGCTAGGCTAGGGGGATAGAGGCTAGGGATAGAGGCTAGGGGATAGGGGCTAGGCTAGGGGATAGGGGCTATGGGATAGAGGCTAGGGGATAGGCGCTATGGGATAGAGGCTAGGGTAGGGGATAGGGGCCAGGGGATAGGGGCTAGGCTAGGGGATAGGGGATAGAGGCTAGGGGATAGGGGCTAGGCTAGGGGGATAGAGGCTAGGGGATAGGGGATAGGTAATAGGGGATAGGGGTTAATTCAAAATTAAAACTCTGTCTCACCTTGCTGATCTCAAAGCCAAACACTTCCTCGAAGTAGGCCGGCTGGCTGATGAGAAGCAGGTAGAAAGTCCAGCTCCTGCAGAAGTTGGCTACGATAATGGCGTACACCGGCATGGACGTGAAGAATGCTCTCCACGGGGTTTTGAATTTCTGCAACAAGGAGGAATGAGAGATGGTTGTGCTCACGTGAAACGTGAAATTATAGAGGGATGTGGTGTGTGTGTGTGTGTGTGTGTGTGTGTGTGTGTGTGTGTGTGTGTGTGTGTGTGTGTGTGTGTGCGTGTGTGCACAAGTCACAAGCAAAAAGAAAAGTGGTGGAGTGTGTGTGTGAGAGACAGTGCAGTTTATGTGAAATAAAATGTTTCATGCGTCTTTGTGATTACCTGTAGAGGATTGGCAAAACCTGCTGACTCTCCGATGGCTTCCTCAATGTACTTCCTCCCTTCAGGGGTGATAGTGGGGTGGGCTGCCGGGCTTTCATACGACACCAGGATCCAGAAGAGATACCATGCTATCCCAAAACTGCCTGGGAGAGGGAGGGAGAGGGAGAGAGAGGAGGAGAGAGGGAAAGGGGGAGAGAGAGGATGACAGAGGTAGAGAGATAAAGAGGAGAGGGAGAGGAGAGAGAAGGAAAGAGGAAGAGATGTAAAGAGGAGAAGGAGGAGAGAGGTAGATGTAAAGAGGAGAAGGAGGAGAGAGGTAGAGAGGTAAAGTGGGGAGAGAGAGGAGGAGAGAGGTAGAGAGGTAAAGTGGGGAGAGAGAGGAGGAGAGAGGTAGAGAGGTAAAGGGGAGAGAGAGGAGGAGAGAGGTAGAGAGGTAAAGAGGAGGAGAAGGAGGAGAGAGGTAGAGAGGTAAAGTGGGGAGAGAGAGGAGGAGAGAGGTAGAGAGGTAAAGGGGAGAGAGAGGAGGAGAGAGAGGTAGAGAGGTAAAGGGGAGAGAGAGAGGAGGAGAGAGGTAGGTAGAGAGGTAAAGAGGAGAGAGAGGAGGAGAGAGGTAGAGAGGTAAAGGGGGAGGAGGAGAGGAGGAGAAAGGTAGAGAGGTAAAGAGGAGAGAGAAAGGAGGAGAGAGGTAGAGAGGTAGAGAGGTAAAGAGGAGAGAGAAAGGAGGAGAGAGGTAGAGAGGTAAAGAGGAGAGAGAAAGGAGGAGAGAGGTAGAGAGGTAAAGAGGAGAGAGAGGAGGAGAAAGGTAGAGAGGTAAAGAGGAGAGATAGGAGGAGAGAGGTAGAGTGGTAAAGAGGAGAGAGAGAGGAGGAGAGAGGTAGAGAGGTAAAGAGGAGAGAGAGGAGGAGAAAGGTAGAGAGGTAAAGAGGAGAGAGAAGAGGGGAGAGGTAGAGGTAAAGGGGGAGAGGAGGAGAGAGGTAGAGAGGTAAGAGGGAGAGAGAGGAGGAGAGCAGTAGAGAGGTAAAGAGGGGAGAGAGAGGAGACGAGAGGTAGAGAGGTAAAGGGGGAGAGAGAGGAGGAGAGGGGTAGAGTTAAAGAGGTGCGAGAGAGGAGAGAGGTCAAATGGAGAGAGAGAGCAGAGAGAGAGGAGGAGAGTGGAAGAGAGGTAAAGAGGGGAGAGAAGGGTAGGAAATGAGAAGGGTGGAGTAGGGAGAAAGGTAGGGTAGGGAGAATGGTCTCTACAGTACACTACAGTGATGACACGTTTGTAATAACATAAATTGTGTCAGTTTGGATGTCATTGTCACAGAAAAAATACCCAGCAAGCCCCATATCTCTACTGCTCTCCTCCTATGAACTGGTGCTATACTGCTAGCTCCCCAAAGGAAGCTAGCACTGGCTAACTGAGTAGTCAGCATACCACTTTCAATAGTCTGGGCTACCAACACTGGGTCATGGGGCCACCCACTGTATTTTTTGGTGTATTTTACCTTAATTTAACTAGGCAAGTCAGTTAAGAATGTCCTAGGAACAGTGGGTTAACTGCCTGTTCAGGGGCAGAACGACAGATTTGTACCTTGTCAGCTCTGGGATTTGAACTTGCAACCTTCCGGTTACTAGTCCAACGCTCTAACCACTAGGCTAAGCTTGCTGGGGTTTATCTTAGGGGACCTGTATGGTGATGAGACAGTTAAACTCGGTACTGCCCGGCTGGTTTTACTCACCATAGACGTAGAAGACTGAAGGCCACCCTACATACTGAACCAACACCCCAGCAAGAGGCATGGCCACCACAGCTCCCGCATAGGAACCTGTGACACAAAGAAAGAGCAAGACACAGAAATATGGTACATTGATGTTTCTAATGTTGTTGTGTAATGCCTCCGTCAGGCCAGATCTGAACACCTCAGCACCCACAATCAAAGTCAGTAGCAATAGCTAGCTAGCTAGCTCACGCAATATTTGGTTCTGGGTTTCGAGATTAGCTAGCAAGCTAATGAACTAACCTAGCCAACTAACTAACTAACGAACTAACCTAGCCAACTAACTGTGGAGGGAAACAATTAACTTACAGTAAGAACAGTTAATTAGCTCTTTGCTAGAAAAGATTACCCTGTCTCCTAAACTGATAAGGAGGCTTCACTAATGTTTACACATTGACAAGTCCTGTTCATTGTCAATGCCTATGAAAAGTAACAACACAGGAGGTTGGTGGCACCTTAATTGGGGAGGATGGGCTCGTGGTATTGGCTGGAGTGGAATCAGTGGAATGGTATCAAATACATCAAACATATGGTTTCCATGGTTTCCATGTATTTGATGCCATTCCATTTGCTCCGTTCCAGCCATTTTTATGAGCCGTCCTCCCCTCAATAGCCTCCACTGATTCACAGCATTATACTTATAACCCGTTACATACTGTATGTGGACAGGGACAAACAGAAATGTTTCTAAGAGAAGACATTTAAAAAGCATAATCATGGTAGCAGTTGAAAGGGAAGACATTTAAAAAGCATAACCATGGTAGCAGTGGAAAGAGAAGACATTTAAAAAGCATAACCATGGTAGCAGTTGAAAGGGAAGACATTTAAAAAGCATAACCATGGTAGCAGTGGAAAGAGAAGACATTTAAAAAGCATAACCATGGTAGCAGTTGAAAGAGAAGACATTTAAAAAGCATAACCATGGTAGCAGTGGAAAGAGAAGACATTTAAAAAGCATAACCATGGTAGCAGTTGAAAGAGAAGACATTTAAAAAGCATAACCATGGTAGCAGTTGAAAGAGAAGACATTTAAAAAGCATAACCATGGTAGCAGTTGAAAGAGAAGACATTTAAAAAGCATAACCATGGTAGCAGTTGAAAGAGAAGACATTTAAAATAACCATGCATAACCATGGTAGCAGTGGAAAGAGAAGACATTTAAAAAGCATAACCATGGTAGCAGTTGAAAGAGAAGACATTTAAAAAGCATAACCATGGTAGCAGTGGAAAGAGAAGACATTTAAAAAGCATAACCATGGTAGCAGTTGAAAGAGAAGACATTTAAAAAGCATAACAAATGGTAGCAGTGGAAAGAGAAGACATTTAAAAAGCATAACCATGGTAGCAGTGGAAAGAGAAGACATTTAAAAAGCATAACCATGGTAGCAGTTGAAAGAGAAGACATTTAAAAAGCATAACAAATGGTAGCAGTGGAAAGAGAAGACATTTAAAAAGCATAACCATGGTAGCAGTGGAAAGAGAAGACATTTAAAAAGCATAACCATGGTAGCAGTGGAAAGATAACCATGGTAGCAGTGGAAAGACATTTAAAAAGCATAACCATGGTAGCAGTTGAAAGAGAAGACATTTAAAAAGCATAACAAATGGTAGCAGTGGAAAGAGAAGACATTTAAAAAGCATAACCATGGTAGCAGAACAAAGGTGAGGATACAATCCAAGCAAATACCTTACTGTTGATATTTACATTTACTGGAGTTTTCACAGCATTTGTCAATAATAGAATCTGGAAATATGCTGGATACATTCAGTGACATAATAAGAATATTCATGCAACATTTGGGCTAGGTAAAACATTTTATTTGGAACAAAGCCCTGCATTTGCATACAGTATGTGAACTGATTGCCCCCCATCTATCTTCAGAGCTTGTGCTGCTAGGTGACCTAAACTGGGACATGCTTAACACCCCAGCCCTCCTACAATCTAAGCTTGATGCCCTCAATCTCACACAAATTATCAATGAACCTACCAGGTACAACCCCAAAGCCGTAAACACGGGCACGCTCATAGATATCATCCTAATCAACTTGCCCTCTAAATACACCTCTGCTGTTTTCAACCAAGATCTCAGCGATCACTGCCTCATTGCCTGTATCCGTAATGTCGGTTGTCAAACGCTCCCTGAAACACTTCAGCGAGCAGGCCTTTCTAATCGACCTGGCCTGGGTATCCTGGGGGGATATTGACCTCATCCCGTCAGTAGAGGATACCTGGTTATTTAAAAAAAATGCCTTCCTCACCATCTTAAATAAGCATGCTCTATTCAAGAAATTTAGAACCAGGAACAGATATAGCCCTTGGTTCTCTCCAGACCTGACTGCCCTTAACCAACACAATAACACCCTGTGGCGTTCTGCATTAGCATCAAACAGCCCCGTGATATGCAACTTTTCAGTGAAGTTAGAAACCAATATACACAGGCAGTTAGAAAAGCCAAGGCTAGCTTTTTCAAGCAGAAATTTGCTTCCTGCAACACAAACTCAAAAAAGTTCTGGGACACTGTAAAGTCCATGGAGAATAAGAACACCTCCTCCCAGCTGCCCACTGCACTGAGGATAGGAAACTGTCACCACCGATAAATCCACTATAATTGAGAATTTCAATAAGCATTTTTCTATGGCTGGCCATGCTTTCCACCTGGCTACCCCTACCCCGGTCAACAGCAATGCACCCTCCACAGCAACCTGCCCAAGCCTTACCCATTTCTCCTTCTCCCAAATCAAGTCAGCTGATGTTCTGAAAGAGCTGCAAAATCTGGATCCCTACAAATCAGCCGGGCTAGACAATCTGGACCATTTCTTTCTAAAAAATGATCTGCCGAAATTGTTGCAACCCCTATTACTAGCCTGTTCAATCTCTCTTTCGTGTCGTCTGAGATTCCCAAAGATTGGAAAGCAGCTGCGGTCATCCCCCTCTTCAAAGGGGGGACACACTCTTGACCCAAACTGCTACAGACCTATATCTATCCTACCCTGCCTTTTTAAGGTCTTCGAAAGCCAAGTCAACAAACAGATCACCGACCATTTCGAATCCCACTGCACCTTCTCCGCTATGCAATCTGGTTTCACAGCTGGTCATGGGTGCACCTCAGCCACGCTCAAGATCCTAAACGATATCTTAACCCCCATCGATAAGAAACAATACTGTGCAGCCGTATTCATTGATCTGGCCAAGGCTTTCGACTCTGTCAATCACCACATCCTCATCGGCAGACTCGATAGCCTTGGTTTCTCAAATGATTGCCTCGGCTGTTTCACCAACCACTTCTCTGATAGAGTTCAGTGTGTCAAATCGGAGGGCCTGTTGTCTGGGCCTCTGCCAGTCTCTATGGGGGTGCCACAGGGTTCAAATCTCGGGCCAACTCTCTTCTCTGTATACATCAATGATGTCGCTCTTGCTGCTGGTGAGTCTCTGATTCACCTCTACGCAGACGACACCATTCTGTATACTTCTGGCCCTTCGTTGGACACTGTGTTAACAACCCTCCAGACGAGCTTCAATGCCATACAGCTCTCCTTCACTGGCCTTGAACTGCTCTTAAATACAAGTAAAACTAAATGCATGCTCTTCAACCGATTGCTGCCTGCACCTGCCCGCCCGTCCAGCATCACTACTCTGGACGGTTCTGACTTAGAATATGTGGACAACTACAAATACCTAGGTGTCTGGTTAGACTGTAAACTCTCCTTCCAGACTCACATCAAACATCTCCAATCCAAAGTTAAATCTAGAATTGGCTTCCTATTTCGCAACAAAGCATCCTTCACTCATGCTGCCAAACATACCCTCGTAAAACTGACCATCCTACCGATCCTCGACTTCGGCGATGTAATTTACAATATAGCCTCCAATACCCTACTTAATAAATTGGATGCAGTCTATCACAGTGCCATCCGTTTTGTCACCAAAGCCCCATATACTACCCACCACTGCGACCTGTACGCTCTCGTTGGCTGGCCTTCGCTTCATACTCGTCGCCAAACCCACTGGCTCTAGGTCATCTACAAGACCCTGCTAGGTAAAGTCCCCCCTTATCTCAGCGCACTGGTCACCTTATCAGCACCCACCTGTAGCACACGCTCCAGCAGGTATATCTCTCTGGTCCCCCCAAAAACAATTCCTCCTTTGGCCGCCTCTCCTTCCAGTTCTCTGCTGCCAATGACTGGAACGAACTACAAAAATCTCTGAAACTGGAAACACTTATCTCCCACACTAGCTTTAAGCACCAGCTGTCAGAGCAGCTCACAGATTACTGCACCTGTACATAGCCCATCTATAATTTAGCCCAAACAACTACCTCTTTCCCTACTGTATTTATTTATTTATTTTGCTCCTTTGCACCCCATTATTTCTATTTCTACTTTGCACATTCTTTCACTGCAAATCTAACATTCCAGTGTTTTACTTGCTATATTGTATTTACTTCGCCACCATGGCCTTTTTTGCCTTTACCTCCCTTATCTCACCTCATTTGCTCACATTGTATATAGACTTATTTTTCTACTGTATTATTGACTGTATGTTTGTTTTACTCCATGTGTAACGGTGTTGTTGTATGTGTCAAACTGCTTTGCTTTATCTTGGCCAGGTCGCAATTGTAAATGAGAACTTGTTCTCAACTTGCCTATCTGGTTAAATTAAATAAAGGTGAAATAAATAAATAAAAATCCCCACCATCACACAATTAATCCCCATCATCACACAATGTTATGCAATCCAACAACAGTCCACTACAATCCAACAACGGTCCATTACAATCCAACAACGATCCAGTACAATCCAACAACGATCCATTACAATCCAACAACGATCCACTACAATCCAACAACGATCCACAACAATCCAACAACGATCCACTACAATCCAACAACGATCCACTACAATCCAACAACGATCCACTACAATCCAACAATCCACTACAATCCAACAACGATCCACTACAATCCAACAACGATCCATTACAATCCAACAACGATCCATTACAATCCAACAACGATCCACTACAATCCAACAACGGTCCACTACAATCCAACAACGATCCATTACAATCCAACAACGGTCCACTACAATCCAACAACGATCCACTACAATCCAACAACGATCCACTACAATCCAACAACGATCCATTACAATCCAACAACGATCCATTACAATCCAACAACGGTCCATTACAATCCAACAACGGTCCATTACAAATCTCCATCTGGTTTAGGTAAAAGCATCATTTGAAAGTGCCTCAAATTTAAGCTCTTATCAGTGACCAAATCTGCCATTTTGATCTCATACCTGGACCCTGGAGTGTAAAGGGCTACATACACTCCCTGCAGCTGAGAATGCATCAATGGAGGCTGTAGAGGGGAGGACGGCTCATAATAAAGGCTGGAATGGAGCGAATGGAATGGCATGTAATTTGATACCATTCCATCCATTCCACTCCAGCCATCACCACAAACCCATCCTCCCCAATTAAGGTGCCACCAACCTCCTGTGGAATGCATGCATACAGTATGTAGGAAGACAATGTGCTGCACTAGATTTATTTGGGATGTTACCAATAGGAACTTTATTATAATGTTGAGGTTGTTTATAAGCACATCTTAGCTACTCTCTTGACAAGAACATCAAGTAACATCACAAATGGTTGGATCCAGTAATGAGTAGAGTAGTCCTTATTATCCCCGGGGGAAATTCATTCATTCATTGTGTGGTTTAAGAGAGAGAAAAGGGGAGGGAGAGCGTGAGAGGATGTTTAAATCCATTTGTTTTAGTATCTTACCACAGAATGCTGTTGTGGCCAGTCGACTTCTCTCTAGAGGCGGGGCCCATTTGGCCCAGATCCCATGGCATGCTGGGTAAGATACGCCCTATAGGGAAGTAATGAAGTGATGCACACAGTAAATATCCAAACATAATATTCAACACACGCACGCACGCACGCACGCACGCACGCACACACACACACACACACACACACACACACACACACACACACACACACACACACACACACACACACACACACACACACACAGAGAGAGAGAGACAGATGCACTCTAAGTACCTCGACGAGGCCTTGGCATATCCTGACTAGTATGACACAGCTGTAGTGTGTACGAGCAGCAGATGGAATCAGCATGTTGAGAGTGGATGTGGCCACTATGGCGAAGCCAAACACACTGAAACACACCAAGACAGAAACAGTCAGAGACAAACACAACCAGCCTTCATTTCAACCACTGAGAGCTATAGAGACCAGCCTTCATTTCAACCACTGAGAGCTATAGAGACCAGCCTTCATTTCAACCACTGAGAGCTATAGAGACCAGCCTTCATTTCAGCCACTGAGAGTGATAGAGACCAGCCTTCATTTCAGCCACTGAGAGCGATAGAGACCATGGTTCATTAGGGGTCAGATAAATTTCCTATTTAGTTTAATTCAGGAAGTAATTATTGGCAAATATTTTCTATGAAGATAAAATATTGAAATTCTATAAAGATTTCAATTCATGAGCTGGTTTTCATTTCATTTGACTGATATCAACATATAATTAACCCCAATCCTGAGAGAAACGTCTTTGGTGTTATTGATGAGACTGTCCCAACCTTTGTAGCAGTTCAAAATGTCTGATGGAAACCCTTGACTATAAGGGCTCCGTCTATACTTCATTAGTAAAAATGAAAACATAACTTTTTGATTGAGGCAACATCTGCAGCCATAGTTTAGTAGCCAATGTATACTGTTCTCTTAGTTTTTGTACCGCTTATAAATGTGTTAAGCCAACTGAGTGGCCTTGTGGTAGGACTGTCCACCCTGAGATTGGAAGGTAGGGGGTTCAATCCCCGGCCAAGTCATACCAAAGGGACCCATTGTCATACCATTCATGGGACCCATTGGCTCTCTGCATTAAGGAGATAGATGGAGAATAATGTCCTGTCCAGGGGATGTACTTGTTCATCAAGCTGCTACAGAAACAGGAGATAACAGACTCCTGTTATGATGAGGCTACTACTTATGGATAAGTCATATTGGACCCCTTCATGTTATCATAACAGTACTGTTATTAGATGTTGTTTGGGGACAAAGGAGAAAGTGGGAAATATAATGTATACTTTAGTCAAATATAATGTATACTTTTGTCAAAATAATGTATACTTTAGTCAAATATAATGTATACTCTAGTAAAATATAATGTATACTTTAGTCAAATATAATGTATACCTTAGTCAAAATAATGTACACTTCAGTAAAATATAATGTATACTAGTAAAATAGAATGTATACTTTAGTCAACTATAATGTATACTCTAGTAAAATATAATGTATACTTTAGTCAAATATTATGTTTACTCTAGTAAAATATAATGTATATTTTTGTAAATATAATGTATACTTTAGTAAAATGAATCCTAGTAGTAAAAAAGTTGACCTCCGACACATTTGAGGAAAGGTATTGACATACAATAAGGAAATCAGTCAATCAATACAGGAATAATCATCCCAAAGCATGCTAAAACGTACATACTTGTTAGCTTAGTATTTTTGACATATGAGACCTCCAGGAATCTGTGTGACAATGTATCCTAAAATGTACTTACTTGTTAGCTTTATATTTTTGACATATAAAACCTCCGGGAATCTGTGTGACGATGTATCCCCAGAAGAAGGACCCGTGGATCATCCCCACGGTCTCTGGATCCCAGCTGAACTGTGCTGCCTAGTGGGAGAGAAAGAGGAGGAGTGACCATGGTTGTGCTCATAAGGCACCAAACGGAAGAAAACCATCTGGGAGCAAGGGACTACCTGGATTTGTACAATAAGAAACGCTCATTTAGATTTTCAGTTGCAGAACATTGTTGAAGCATTTTTTCGTTGCGTGTCCTAATGAACACAACCCATGACTACGGATGTGTAGCAGAGTGGGTTCGTTTAATAATGCTTGAGTGGTGAGAAACCTTGCCTGAGACCTGAAGACTTGTGTTAGCTTCCCAAGCACCTTGATAAAGGCTACACTTCAAAAGGTGCTGATTGTGATTATAAATAAGTATTTTCAAGTCAAAGTACATTGTCCATTGACAGTGTTCTTCTTCCTCTGCACAAAAATAAAGCTTGGACACACTCCAACCTCAGCGAGGTCGGAAACAACCGGAAGTATGCGGTTTTCATTGATACAGTATCTTCAACCTAGCTTGCTTTTCCCCTGAAAAATGGATGTGGACCCCGCTCAGGTATTTATTTTACACCTGCTACGTTAGGTTACACACACTATGAGCCTCCAAGCCCAAAGTTACAACCTTTGTTGTGGCCTGTAGCCAGCCCTCCCCTGACCTGACCCCTGACCTGACCCCAACCCTCCTCTTCCCACAACACTAGCTAGCAAGGTTATTTGCTACCATTCAGACAGCGAAGAAAGAAGGGAAAAACCCTCTTCAAGAAAATGGTTCTTTGAGAAGAAAGAGTGCCACATAGAACCACCGGTCACTTCAAAGAGCCTCCCTTTATCAGACATTTACATTTGAGTCGTTAGCGCAGACAGTCGTAGTAAGTAAATGTTTTCCTCATTAAAGCAGACAGTCGTAGTAAGTAAATGTTTTCCTCGTTAAAGCAGACAGTCGTAGTAAGTAAATGTTTTCCTCATTAAAGCAGACAGTCGTAGTAAGTAAATGTTTTCCTCGTTAAAGCAGACAGTCACAGTAAGTAAATGTTTTCCTCATTAAAGCAGACAGTCGTAGTAAGTAAATGTTTTCCTCATTAAAGCAGACAGTCACAGTAAGTAAATGTTTTCCTCATTAAAGCAGACAGTCACAGTAAGTAAATGTTTTTCCTCATTAAAGTAGACAGTCGTAGTAAGTAAATGTTTTCCTCATTAAAGCAGACAGTCACAGTAAGTAAATGTTTTCCTCATTAAAGCAGACAGTCGTAGTAAGTAAATGTTTTCCTCATTAAAGCAGACAGTCGTAGTAAGTAAATGTTTTCCTCGTTAAAGCAGACAGTCGTAGTAAGTAAATGTTTTCCTCATTAAAGCAGACAGTCGTAGTAAGTAAATGTTTTCCTCATTAAAGCAGACAGTCGTAGTAAGTAAATGTTTTCCTCATTAAAGCAGACAGTCGTAGTAAGTAAATGTTTTCCTCATTAAAGCAGACAGTCATTAAAGCAGACAGTCGTAGTAAGTAAATGTTTTCCTCATTAAAGCAGACAGTCACAGTAAGTAAATGTTTTCCTCATTAAAGCAGACAGTCACAGTAAGTAAATGTTTTTCCTCATTAAAGTAGACAGTCGTAGTAAGTAAATGTTTTCCTCGTTAAAGCAGACAGTCGTAGTAAGTAAATGTTTTCCTCGTTAACGCAGACAGTCGTAGTAAGTAAATGTTTTCCTCGTTAAAGCAGACAGTCGTAGTAAGTAAATGTTTTCCTCGTTAAAGCAGACAGTCGTAGTAAGTAAATGTTTTCCTCATTAAAGCAGACAGTCGTAGTAAGTAAATGTTTTCCTCATTAAAGCAGACAGTCGTAGTAAGTAAATGTTTTCCTCATTAAAGCAGACAGTCATAGTAAGTAAATGTTTTCCTCGTTAAAGCAGACAGTCACAGTAAGTAAATGTTTTCCTCATTAAAGCAGACAGTCGTAGTAAGTAAATGTTTTCTTCAATAAAGCAGCCATCAGCAAAGTCAGAACTACAGTCTTAGACAAAAAGGTTCCACAAGGGTTCTTCGGCTGTCCTATAAAGGAGAGCCCTTTTTGGTTCCATGTAAGACTGTTTCGGTTCCAGGTAGAACCTTTTTCCAAAAGAGGTCTACCTGGAACCAAAAATAATCATTTTCCAAATGTTTTTTACCTGGAACCAAAAGGGTTCTACCTGGAACCGAAAACTATTCTTTAAAGGGTTCTCCTATGGGGACAGCCGATGAACCTTTTTAGGTTCTAGATAGCACCTTTTTTTCTCTAAGAGTGCATGAAGAAAATAGAAGTGTGAGTGTAAGTGCCAGAACAGTGTGCCTCACCACCAGGACCTCCTTGTTACCCTTCCAGACGGTGTGGTCGTTGACCATGCTGACGATGGCCACGCCCAGGTTGCAGCGGATGCCGAAGGAGATGCAGAAGCCCAGGCCTGAGAGGATGGCGATGATGTAGCGACGGGGAAGGCCGAAGCAGGTGCAGTCCACCACGGGCATCTCCTTCTCCTCCACAAGCTCTGGGCGGCCCTCGGCCGAAAGCTCGATGGTCTCCCCATTGGGCTGACGCTTTTCTAGGATTCTGGTGAAGAGCAGAGGGAGAGAGAGGGACAAAGTTAGTAGCAATAGTAATAATTACACATGGTATGTAGCACTCTTCAAGCACCCAAAGTCGCTTTACAATTCTATAAAAGAAAAAGAAGAAACTGAAATCTAGTGAGAATTGAACCCTGTGGTGCTCAGTTGGAAGAAGGAGCATTGAACCCTGTGGTGCTCAGTTGGAAGAAGGAGCATTGAACCCTGTGGTGCTCAGTTGGAAGAAGGAGCATTGAACCCTGTGGTGCTCAGTTGGAAGAAGGAGCATTGAACCCTGTGGTGCTCAGTTGGAAGAAGGAGCATTGAACCCTGTGGTGCTCAGTTGGAAGAAGGAGCATTGAACCCTGTGGTGCTCAGTTGGAAGAAGGAGCATTGAACCCTGTGGTGCTCAGTTGGAAGAAGGAGAATTGAACCCTGTGGTGCTCAGTTGGAAGAAGGAGCATTGAACCCTGTGGTGCTCAGTTGGAAGAAGGAGAATTGAACCCTGTGGTGCTCAGTTGGAAGAAGGAGCATTGAACCCTGTGGTGCTCAGATGGAAGAAGGAGCATTGAACCCTGTGGTGCTCAGTTGGAAGAAGGAGCATTGAACCCTGTGGTGCTCAGTTGGAAGAAGGAGAATTGAACCCTGTGGTGCTCAGTTGGAAGAAGGAGAATTGAACCCTGTAGTGCTCAGTTGGAAGAAGGAGCATTGAACCCTGTGGTGCTCAGTTGGAAGAAGGAGCATTGAACCCTGTGGTGCTCAGTTGGAAGAAGGAGCATTGAACCCTGTGGTGCTCAGTTGGTGGTGCTCAGTTGGAAGAAGGAGCATTGAACCCTGTGGTGCTCAGTTGGAAGAAGGAGCATTGAACCCTGTGGTGCTCAGTTGGAAGAAGGAGCATTGAACCCTGTGGTGCTCAGTTGGAAGAAGGAGAATTGAACCCTGTGGTGCTCAGTTGGAAGAAGGAGCATTGTGTTAACAACGGCAAGGGTTCAATTCCCATATCATTTATTATTATTATTTCTTATTTAACTTTATTTAACTAGGCAAGTCAGTTAAGAACAAATTCTTATTTACAATGACGGACTAGGAACAGTGGGTTAACTGCCTTGTTCAGGGTCAGAAAGGCGGATTTTTACCTCATCGGCTCAGGGATTCGATCTAGCAACCTTACGGTTACTGCCCCAATGCTCTAACCACTAGAGGTAAAACCACCTGCCTCCCTGAATCACATAGTATACTTCAAATGTATGCACTCGCTGTACTGTAAGTCTCCTTGGGTGAAGGCGTCTGTTAGTGTCATGTAGTGTCAGTAAGCAGGGAGAATGTGGACCTAACCGATGCAACAGCCAAGTCAAATGTCCATTGATGTGTCGAAAGGACACCTTTTTGTAAACCAACGTGTTTGTAATGTCGACAAGGTCAAGGTCATCTACATGTTTACCAGGGATGGGCTCAATTCCCTTTTCAGTTCAGTCATATCATGAATTTCAGTTTGAAGCTAGAGATGACAACACGACCATTTTTTGAAGGGCCTGGGAGGTCGTAAGCCCCACTCCCCCAGCCGTGGTATAACATGATCATCACTGATACTGTGGATAGCATGAGCATTGTCTTTCCACAGTTTTATAGGGGTTTCATGATCAAAAAGCCTGTCTCTCCCAAGCTTACACACACACACACACACACACACACACACACACACACACACACACACACACACACACACACACACACACACACACACACACACACACACACACACACATATATTTAAGGTCATCTCTGAATCAGCAACTCCCCCTGTGTAGGAGCATCTGTTGTTTGCCTGGTCCCTAGGTGGGTGGGTACCAGCTATGGCACATTCCCCCAGTGTTTAGTCCTTCACAGTAGCCTATACCTGCTGCTGCTCTGGCACTGACCACTCTGTCACACACACACACACACACTTTAGACACTAAAGCGCAGTTCAGTTCAGAGTCCAAAGCAGCTGAGTCGTGATAGTCCGGAGTCCCATAGTGACATCAAATCAAATCACATTTTATTTGTCCAATGCGCAGTGAAATGCTTACTTAACCAATAATGCAGAACTTTGGATCTAGCTCTGCGATAACCATCTGCAGGGAACACACAGCCCGAACATGCACCTCCCACAAATTCTCAACCAAAGCATCTCCGTGTACAAAGCTCCTACACATTTCATTGTGGTGGCGGCTGCAGAAATGTCTTCAGCCACACTGAGAATTCATAAAGTATGAAAACCAACGGTCTAGTATTCTAGAACTCTGCTGTGCGGACCATCACTGATAAGCTCTTAGCCCTTCTGACACTGTCCACTCTGTCATACACACACTGGCACCAGCACCCACCCACACAGAGCTGTGGTATCTAATCAAATGTGGAGCCCTGTATCCACGGTAAAGACGTAGCCATACAGAACCTTGGACCTCGATAACAAAACCACCATGATCATTGTTATTGGAGCTTGAACGCGCGTGCACGCACACACACACACACACACACACACACACACACACACACACACTACACACATCACAGTATATATGCAAGGGCTAATTTCACAGAGACTATAGCTAGCATGGCAAAGAAAGAGAGAGAGAGAATGAGAGAGAATGAGAGAGGGGTAGAGAGAGAGACAGAGAGGACAGAGACATAATTAGGGAGAGAATGAGAGAGAGAGAGAGACAGAGAGGGACAGAGACATAATTAGAGAGAGAGAATGACAGAGGGGTAGAGAGAGAGAATGAGAGAGGGGTAGAGAGAAAGACAGAGAGGGACAGAGACATCATTAGAGAGAGAGAATGAGAGAGGGGTAGAGAGAGAGACCGACAGGGGTAGAGAGTGAAACAGAGAGGGACAGAGACATAATTAGAGAGAGAGAATGAGTGAGGGGTAGAGAGAGAGACTGAGAGGGGTAGAGAGAAAGACAGAGAGGGACAGAGACATAATTAGAGAGAGAGAATGAGAGAGGTGTAGAGAGAGAGACCGAGAGGGGTAGAGAGAGAGACAGAGAGGGACAGAGACATAATTAGAGAGAGAGAATGAGAGGGGTAGAGAGAGAGACCGAGAGGGGTAGAGAGAGAGACAGAGAGGGACAGAGACATAATTAGAGAGAGAGAATGAGAGAGTTGTAGAGAGAGAGAATGAGAGAGGGGTAGAGAGAAAGACAGAGAGGGACAGAGACATAATTAGAGAGAGAGAATGGGAGAGGGGTAGAGAGAGAGACCGAGAGGGGTAGAGAGAGAGACAGAGAGGGACAGAGACATAATTAGAGAGAGAGAATGAGAGAGGGGTAGAGAGAGAGAATGAGAGAGGGGTAGAGAGAAAGACAGAGAGGGACAGAGACATCATTAGAGAGAGAGAATGAGAGAGGGGTAGAGAGAGAGACCGACAGGGGTAGAGAGAGAGACAGAGAGGGACAGAGACATAATTAGAGAGAGAGAATGAGTGAGGGGTAGAGAGAAAGACAGAGAGGGACAGAGACATAATTAGAGAGAGAGAGAATGAGAGAGGGGTAGAGAGAGAGACCGAGAGGGGTAGAGAGAAAGACAGAGAGGGGCAGAGACAGACTTAGAGAAAGAGAATGAGAGAGGGGTAGAGAGATACAGAATGAGAGAGGGGTAGAGAGAGAGACAGAGAGGGACAGAGACAGAATTAGAGATGTTTTGTGTGTGTGTTTGTTTGCGTGTGTGTGTATATAGGTGTGTGTGTGTGTGTATATGTATACTGTAGGTGTGTGTGTATAGGTGTGTGTATAGGTGTGTTTGTGTGCGTGTGCGTGTGTGTGTGTGTATATATATAGGTGTGTGTAGGTGTGTGTGTGTGTATCAGTGTGTTTGTGTGTTTTAGTGTTTTAGCATGTGCATGTGTGTGTGTGTTTGTGTTTGTACAGGGTCACACAGGAGCTCACAGGTTGTCTGGTTTCCATGGAGGATCCAGTTACTCAGTGAGGTCGACAAAAGCAGCCGGAATCAATGCTAGGAGTCATTGTGTTCCAAAGAGTTGATTCATTGTGAATCAGTCCGGACTAAATCAAATAGAATGTCTAAATAGAAAGACTCATCCTTTATTCAAATCAAGTGATTTAGAGATTCCTGGAGATGATTCTTGCCTCCCTCTATTCTCCTCTTCCATTCTTTTTCTCCCACAAGTATGAACACACACACTGAACACACACTGGACAAACACACAGACACACACTGAACACACACACTGAACACACACTGGACAAACACACAGACACACACTGAACACACACTGGACAAACACACAGACACACACTGAACACACACACTGAACACACACTGGACAAACACACAGACACACACTGAACACACACTGGACAAACACACAGACACACACTGAACACACACACAGACACAGAATAAGCATTTCACTGTAAGGTAGACCTGTTGTATTCAGCGCATGTTACAAATACAATTTGATTTGAATGAACACAAATACACAATACACACAAGCAAGTCCAACTCTTAGATTGATTAAATATTAATAGAATTTTTTGGGGAGATGAATTATTGAGTTATCCCCCTTCTAATATTCTCTCTCTCCCTCGTCTCTCTCTGTCTCTCTCTCTCTCTCTCTCTCGTGGTCAGTCAGTCAGTCAGTCAGTCTGTCTGTCTGTCTGTCTGTGAAAAATATATAAACGCAACATGTAATGTGTTGGTCCCCATGTTTCATGAGCTGAAATAAAAGATCCCAGAAATATTTTCCAGATGCACAAACAGCTTATTTCTTTCAAATTTTGTGCACGAATTTGTTTAAATCCCTGTTTGTGAGCATTTCTCCTTTGCCAAGATAATCCATCCACCTGACAGGTGTGGCATATCAAGAAGCTAATTAAACAGCATTATCATTACACAGGTGCATGCTGATTGCATGAATGTCCACCAGAGCTGTTGCCAGAGAATTTAATATTCATTCCTCCACCATAAGAAACCTCCAACGTAGTTTTAGAGAAATTGGCAGTACATGTATATGCATTTATTTCAATTGACTGATTTCCTTATATGAACTCTAACTCAATAAAATGGTTGAAATTGATGCATGTTGCGTGTATATTTTTGTTCAGTATATCTCTCTATATGTATGTTGGTCAATGCTCTTATGCTGTGCTTGTGCTGCAGCTTGTACCTCCCCCTTTCAACAAAGCAGATTTGTTGTAATCCCTTCAAACGCTGAAAACACGCAATCAGTAAAACGCAAACCAAGAACAGCATAGAAGATAGAGAGAAATCTTGGTTCTACATTGAAATGTACATAATATTTATTTAGCAAAGTAGTATACAGTGTATTGTTATATTGACTAATACAATGTATAGATAGAGGATAAAAGACAGTTTATTTGGATGTAAATGGGATTAAATGTTATGCCCTCCCCCTCCCTCCCTCCCTCCCTCCCTCCCTCCCTCCCTCCCCTATCCCCTCCCTCCCTCCCCCTCCCCCCTCCCCTCCCTCCCTCCCCCTCCCTCCCTCCCTCCCTCCCTCCCTCCCTCCCTCCCTCCCTCCCTCCCTCCCTCCCTCCCTCCTATCCCCTGCTACTGTACCTCTTCCGGTGTATTCTCCCTCCCTCCTCCCTCCCTCTCCCTTCCTTTTTCCATCTCTCTGCGCTGTTCCGGTGATCCCAATCTCTCCTCCCACTCCCTCTTAATCTGTCACAACATTCAGATTAGGATTACCCAAAAGATTATTTACTTCCAAAAATGAATAATATGGAGGAATAAACGATGGCATCAAGCGCAACACATATTACGCTAGTGGGTCATCCTCTAGTCCTCATTCTACCTCTCCATCCTCTAGTCCTCATTCTACCTCTCCATCCTCTAGTCCTCATTCTACCTCTCCATCCTCTAGTCCTCATTCTACCTCTCCATCCTCTAGTCCTCAGTCTATCTCTCCATCCTCTAGTCCTCATTCTACCTCTCCATCCTCTAGTCCTCATTCTACCTCTCCATCCTCTAGTCCTCATTCTACCTCTCCATCCTCTAGTCATTCTACCTCTCCATTCTAGTCCTCATCCATCCTCCATCCTCTAGTCTTCATTCTACCTCTCCATCCTCTAGTCCTCATTCTACCTCTCCATCCTCTAGTCCTCATTCTACCTCTCCATCCTCTAGTCCTCATTCTACCTCTCCATCCTCTAGTCCTCATTCTACCTCTCCATCCTCTAGTCCTCATTCTACCTCTCCATCCTCTAGTCCTCATTCTACCTCTCCATCCTCTAGTCCATTCTACTCTCCATCCTCTAGTCCTCATTCTACCTCTCCATCCTCTAGTCCTACCTCTCCATTCTAGTCCTCATTCCTCTCCATCCTCTAGTCCTCATTCTACCTCTCCATCCTCTAGTCCTCATTCTACCTCTCCTCTCCATCCTCTAGTCCTCATTCTACCTCTCCATCCTCTAGTCCTCATTCTACCTCTCCATCCTCTAGTCCTCATTCTACCTCTCCATCCTCTAGTCCTCATTCTACCTCTCCATCCTCTAGTCCTCATTCTACCTCTCCATCCTCTAGTCCTCATTCTACCTCTCCATCCTCTAGTCCTCATTCTACCTCTCCATCCTCTAGTCCTCATTCTATCTCTCCATCCTCTAGTCCTCATTCTACCTCTCCATCCTCTAGTCCTCATTCTACCTCTCCATCCTCTAGTCCTCATTCTACCTCTCCATCCTCTAGTCCTCATTCTACCTCTCCATCCTCTAGTCCTCATTCTACCTCTCCATCCTCTAGTCCTCATTCTACCTCTCCATCCTCTAGTCCTCATTCTACCTCTCCATCCTCTAGTCCTCATTCTACCTCTCCATCCTCTAGTCCTCATTCTATTCCATCCTCTCATCCTCATTCTACATCCTCTAGTCCTCATTCTACCTCCTCCATTCTACCTCTATCCTCTAGTCCTCAT
This sequence comes from Oncorhynchus tshawytscha, assembly GCF_018296145.1. Taxonomy (NCBI): domain Eukaryota; kingdom Metazoa; phylum Chordata; class Actinopteri; order Salmoniformes; family Salmonidae; genus Oncorhynchus; species Oncorhynchus tshawytscha. Next base: position 227,464 of record NW_024609622.1, on the reverse strand, counting down.
TCTATCTTCTCCATCCTCTAGTCTTTACTTTTCTCTGGCTGTCTTTATTCTATAGTGGAACACCATCTCTCTGTCTCGCTCTCTCTCTCTCTCTCTCTAACTCTCTGTCTCTCTCTCACTCTCTCTTCCACTCTCTCCCTCTAACTCGAACACACTCAACCCATCTGCTCCAACATGTCTTTCTCTAACTCCACCCTATCTTTTATATCGTTGTTTTTTGGATGGACATATAGTATTCTTTACTACCCATCTCTTGGTTTTAGCAACAAGTCACACTTGGGGAATTGCACTGATTATTAAATTGAGTTCATGAGAAGGATGATGTCACGCCCTGGCCATAGAGAGGCTTTTTATTCTCTATTTTGGTTAGGCCAGGGTGTGACTAGGGTGGGCATTCTATGTCATTTTTTCTATGTTTTTCTATTTCTATGTGTTTGGACGGGTGTGGTTCTCAATCAGAGGCAGCTGTCTATCATTGTCTCTGATTGAGAACCAAACTTAGGTACCCTTTTCCCCCACCTGTTTTGTGGGAAGTTAACTTTGACTTTGTTCAGGGCACATGGCCCAAAGCTTCACGGTTTGGTTTTTGTTCTTTGTTTTGTCGGCGTCATCATTTTTAATAAAAAGAAAATGTGCGCTCACCTTGCTGCACCTTGGTCCAGTCCTTCAGCCAGCCGTGACAGAGGACTGGTACACTAAGCACTGATGTATGCTAGGATTGTTTAGCATACTTACCTACTTATGTGCACTACATAGTATTTCAAATATCAAAATAGGATGAACTAGTCAGACTTCTTTCCTTCAATATGCAGTTTGGATTGAGATGACACAGTTTCTTTGTCTAAAGTAAGCAATTTGGATGTGGTGGCCAGCCCACCACAACAATAACATATTTGATAATATATTGTTTATTTATAATATTAAGATTTTAGCACCTCTACCAATCTGCTGAATAATGGTATCCATGGTATCCATCCACCCAATACAAATGGAGGAGATGAGATGGTGACTAAACACCAGAGTGCTACCAGCCCCATCACAGCTGAGCTGAGTGGTGCGGATGTTGCAGGGGGGCCTTCATTAACCATCAGCCTTTGTATTGAGACCCAACGAGACAGATTGCAGCCCGGCACCAGCACATATGCTACCTGCTAACGGGACTAGCCCACGGGGTTAATTAACGTTAATTACACTTCTATTCACTCAAAGGGCTGATCTTTCCCCCACGGTGTGTGGTCTCTGGTCCGGTGCTTCGGCAGTACTCCAGTGGGACGTCCTCTACAGTATTGTGCAGTCTCTTTAACCTAACAGCACTATCAAGGTGGCTAAATTCACTGGAAATGTTCATTTAATGGATTCTGGAAATTAACTTTTCAATTTATTACATTTAAAACGTAATTCAATAAGTATATGAACACATAGAATCTCCATACATCTCCTGAATGGACTAAATCAAAATGGAACAGAGCTAACATCACCACCATCACCACCATCATCACCATCACCATCCTCACCACCATCATCATCATCACCCATCACCATCATCAACATCACCACCATCATCACCATCACCATCATCACCATCACCACCATCATCACCACCACCACCACCATCATCATCACCACCATCACCATCACTACCATCATCATCATCACCATCACCACCACCATCATCATAATCACCACCACCACCATCATCATCCCTACCATCATCATCAACATCATCACCATCTTCACCATCATCACCGTCATCATCACCACCACCACCACCACCACCATCATCACCATCATCATGATCACCACTGTCATCACCATCACCATCATTAACATCATCACCACCACCATCATCATCATCACCACCACCACCACCATCACTATCACATCACCATCACTACCATCACCACCAACACCACCACCACCATCATCACCACCACCACCATCCTCACCATCTTCATCACCATCATCACCGTCATCATCCCCATCATCACCACCACCATCACCATCATCAATATCAACATCACCACCACCATCATCATCACCACCACCACCATCAATATCAACATCACCATCATCATCACCACCATCAACATCACCACCACCACCATCATCATCACCATCACCACCACCATCCTCACCATCTTCATCATCATCATCACCATCATCAATATCACCACCACCATCATCATCACCACCATCATCACCACCACCACCATCAATATCAACATCACCATCATCATCACCACCACCTTCACTACCATCATCACCACCATCACCATCATCACCACCACCACCGTCATCACCATCATCATGATCACCACTGTCATCATCATCACCATCATCAACATCATCACCACCACCACCACCACCATCATCATCACCACCATCACTCACACCACCAACACCACCACCACCATCATCACATCATCATCATCACCACCACCATCCTCACCATCTTCATCATCATCATCACACCATCTTCACTATCATCCCGTCATCATCCCCATCATCACCACCACCATCACCATCACCATCATCAACATCACCACCACCATCATCATCACCACCATTATCACCACCACCATCATCATCACCACCATCATCACCACCACCACCATCATCATCATCACCATCATCATCACCACCACCACCATCATCATCATCATCATCATCATCACCACCATCATCATCACCACCACCATCACTACCATCATCACCACCATCATCATCATCATCACCACCATCATCATCAACATCACCATCCTCAACATCATCATCATCATCACCAACATCATCATCATCATCATCATCATCATCACCACCATCATCATCACCACCACCATCATCATCATCATCACCACCATCATCATCAACATCACCATCCTCAACATCACCATCATCACCAACATCATCATCATCATCATCATCATCACCACCATCATCATCACCACCACCACCACCATCATCATCATCATCATCATCATCACCATCACCATCCTCACCACCATGATCATCACCACCATCACCACCATCACCATCACCATCACCACCATCACCACCACCATCAACATCACCACCATCACCATCATCATCACCATCATCATAATCACCACCACCACCATCATCATCCCTACCATCATCATCAACATCATCACCATCATCACCGTCATCATCACCATCATCATGATCACCACTGTCATCACCATCATTAACATCATCACCACCACCACCACCATCATCATCACCACCATCACTATCACATCACCATCACTACCATCACCACCAACACCACCACCACCATCATCATCACCATCACCACCACCACCATCCTCACCATCTTCATCACCATCATCACCGTCATCATCCCCATCATCACCACCACCATCACCATCATCAATATCAACATCATCATCACCACCATCATCACCACCACCATCATCATCATCACCACCACCATCACCATTCATCATCATCACCATCATCAATATCACCACCACCATCATCATCACCACCATCATCACCACCACCACCATCAATATCAACATCACCATCATCATCACCACCATCATCACCACCACCATCACTCCATCATCACCACCATCACCATCATCACCACCACCACCGTCATCACCATCATCATGATCACCACTGTCATCATCATCACCATCATCAACATCATCACCACCACCACCATCATCATCACCACCATCACTATCACACCACCATCACCACCATCACCACCACCACCATCATCACCATCACCATCATCACCACCACCATCCTCACCATCTTCATCATCATCATCATCACCATCTTCACTATCATCACCATCATCATCCCCATCATCACCATCATCATCACCACCACCATCACCATCATCAACATCACCACCACCATCATCATCACCACCATCATCACCACCACCATCATCATCACCGCCATCATCACCACCACCACCACCATCAATATCAACATCACCATCATCATCACCACCACACCATCATCATCACCATCATCATCATCACCACCATCATCATCACCACCACCATCATCATCATCATCATCATCATCATCATCACCACCATCATCATCAACATCACCATCCTCAACATCATCACCAACATCATCATCATCATCATCATCATCACCACCATCATCATCACCACCACCATCATCATCATCATCACCACCATCATCAACATCACCATCATCATCATCATCACCAACATCATCATCACCATCATCATCATCACCACCATCATCACCACCATCATCACCACCATCATCATCATCATCACCACCACCACCACCACCATCATCATCATCATCATCACCATCACCACCATCCACCACCACCATGATCACCACCATCACCATCATCATCATCACCATCATCACCATCACCACCACCATCATCATCACCACCATCACTATCATCATCATCATCATCACCACCACCATCATCATAATCACCACCACCACCATCATCATCCCTACCATCATCATCAACATCATCACCATCTTCACCATCATCATCACCACCATCATCATGATCACCACTCATCATCACCATCACCATCATTAACATCATCACCACCACCACCACCACCATCACTATCACATCACCATCACTACCATCACCACCAACACCACCACCACCATCATCACCGTCATCATCCCCATCATCACCACCACCACCACCATCACCATCATCAATATCAACATCACCACCACCATCATCACCACCACCACCATCAATATCAACATCACCATCAACATCACCACTCCACCACCACATCACCATCATCACCACCACCATCTTCATCATCATCATCACATCTTCACCATCATCACCGTCATCATCCCCATCATCACCACCACCATCACCATCATCAATATCAACATCACCACCACCATCATCATCACCACCATCATCACCACCACCACCATCAATATCAACATCACCATCATCATCACCACCATCAACATCACCACCATCACCATCATCACCACCACCATCCTCACCATCTTCATCATCCCCATCATCACCATCATCAATATCACCATCACCATCATCATCACCACCATCATCACCACCACCACCATCAATATCAACATCACCATCATCATCACCACCATCATCATCACCACCATCAACATCACCACCACCACCACCGTCATCATCACCATCATCATCACCACCACCATCACTACCATCATCACCACCATCACCATCTTCACCATCATCACCGTCATCATCACCACCACCACCATCATCACCATCATCATGATCACCACTGTCATCACCATCACCATCATCAACACCACCATCATCACCACCACCACCATCAATATCATCATCACCACCATCAACATCACCACCACCACCATCACCATCACCATCATCACCACCACCATCCTCACCATCTTCATCATCATCATCACCGTCATCATCCCCATCATCACCATCATCAATATCACCACCACCATCATCACCACCACCACCATCAATATCAACATCACCATCATCATCACCACCATCAACATCACCACCACCACCATCATCATCACCATCATCATCACTACCATCATCACCGCCATCACCATCATCACCGTCATCATCACCACCACCACCATCATCACCATCATCATGATCACCACTGTCATCACCATCACCATCATCAACATCATCACCACCATCATCACCATCACTATCACATCACCATCACTACCATCACCACCAACACCACCACCACCATCATCATCACAGTCACCATCATCACCACCACCATCCTCACCATCTTCATCATCATCATCATCACTATCATCACCGTCATCATCCACATCATCACCACCACCATCACCATCATCAATATCAACATCACCATCATCAACATCACCACCACCATCATCATCACCACCATCATCACCACCACCACCATCATCATCATCACCACCATCATCACCACCACCACCATCAATATCAACATCACCATCATCATCACCACCACCATCACTACCATCATCACCACCATCATCATCATCATCACCACCATCATCATCAACATCACCATCCTCAACATCATCATCATCATCATCATCATCACCAACATCATCATCATCATCACCACCACCCTCATCAACATCACCATCATCACCACCATCATCATCATCACCACCATCATCATCATCACCACCACCACCATCATCATATCATCATCACCACCATCATCATCATCATCATCTTTCTGTGTCCTCATTTGAAGCTCAACCACTTAATTTCCCTGTCAGCTGATACAGTTCATATAGTGTGTTCTAATTGGTCTCAGCTGGCAGCAGTTAAGAGGTAGGAAACACACAGACACATAATGAAGAGGTAGGAAACGAGACATGAGGCATGAGTCAGATGACCCTAGGCACTGTATTAATGATGTCAGGAAGAAGGAATCCAGTGTAACACATGGGGATGTGTGAAATTCACTCCTTAGCCTGAAAGATCCCCACCTGCTACCGAATAGCTGGGTAAGACACTTCAGGGGGGTGGTCAGGTGTGTTTACGAGGCAGAGATTCTGGGTTAGAGCCGTGGTATGAGCCAAATCAGGAGGGCGGTCAGGTGTGTTTATGAGGCAGAGATTCTGGGTTAGAGCCGTGGTATGAGCCAAATCAGGAGGGCGGATTCAGGTGTGGAGGGCGGTCAGGTGTGTTTATGAGGCAGAGATTCTGGGTTAGAGCCTTGGTATGAGCCAAATCAGGAGGGCGGTCAGGTGTGTTTATGAGGCAGAGATTCTGGGTTAGAGCCGTGGTATGAGCCAAATCAGGAGGGCGGTCAGGTGTGTGTGCGAGGCAGAGATTCTGGGTTAGAGCCGTGGTATGAGCCAAATCAGGAGGGCGGTCAGGTGTGTGTGCGAGCCAGAGATTCTGGGTTAGAGCCTTGGTATGAGCCAAATCAGGAGGAAGCGGTACTCGCTAAGCAAACAGTGATGTCTGTTACACTAGAAAACAATTTATGTTTACCGGTACCTCTGCATTCCCAAAATGTTAGTAGGGACATTCTGACAAGGTTTAAAATGTCAACTTCTCTAAAAGTTCTCTGAATTATTAACTGGGGTTCCCAGGGATGCTCCCCAATAAGATGTTTTCTCTATGAACATTCATTTAACTGGACAAAAAAAAACATTCTAGAAATGTCAAAAACAAACAGAAATGAGATGTGGTCATGCTAACGTTAGTTGTACACCAAATTGGGACTCCATTGGAAAGTGACCTAATGTTCGCTGTTTGCTGAGAAGAGGTTCCTGGGCCATTCAGAGACAGGTCAGACAGTACTATGCCGACAGCCTGGAGCAAACCAGGTAGAAATACTGTACTCTGAATGTTGGGAGAACTTGTGGTTGATTTAGCGATCCTGGCCTGTAACGTTGGTGCTTTAGGAACAGTTCCATTGGCTCCATCGTTCCATTGTGTCTGAATGGAAACACGTTTCTTTGTTTTCTTCTGTCCGTTCTTTAAACGGTGCCCTTTTATAAACCCAATACAACACGTTGACAGTCGAGGAATACCATTATCATTACATTGAGGGGACAACAGATAACTCAGGTCCTCTTTCCATTGCTGTTCCAGTCAAATGTCAAAGAGCAACCTTGGTTTATTCAACGGGTACGTTTCAGCCTTGACTGTGTGTGCGGCGTGAAGCACTGCACTACCCATAATGCAATGAGAGCGTAGCATGGTAATACGTTTCACATTTATCAACAGAAGGCTAAAGTGAATCGGATGTGGCCTTAAGCTGACAGTATCTGCTGTTGACTTGCAGATAAGATAACACATGCACATATCTCCTGTACATGTACAGGCAGTCCCTCTGGTGGCACTATGGAATCCATATCTACATGTACAGGCAGTCCCTCTGGTGGCACTATGGAATCCATATCTACATGTACAGGCAGTCCCTCTGGTGGCACTATGGAATCCATATCTACATGTACAGCCAGTCCCTCTGGTGGCACTATGGAATCCATATCTACATGTACAGGCAGTCCCTCTGGTGGCACTATGGAATCCATATCTACATGTACAGGCAGTCCCTCTGGTGGCACTATGGAATCCATATCTACATGTACATGTACAGGCAGTCCCTCTGGTGGCACTATGGAATCCATATCTACATGTACAGGCAGTCCCTCTGGTGGCACTATGGAATCCATATCTACATGTACAGCCAGTCCCCTGGTGGCACTATGGAATCCATATCTACATGTACAGCCAGTCCCAGCAAGTCCCTCTGGTGGCACTATGGAATCCATATCTACATGTACAGCCAGTCCCTCTGGTGGCACTATGGAATCAATATCTACATGTACAGCCAGTCCCAGCTAGTCCCTCTGGTGGCACTATGGAATCCATATCTACATGTACAGCCAGTCCCTCTGGTGGCACTATGGAATCCATATCTACATGTACAGCCAGTCCCTCTGGTGGCACTATGGAATCCATATCTACATGTACAGTCAGTCCCAGCTAGTCCCTCTGGTGGCACTATGGAATCCATATCTACATGTACAGCCAGTCCCAGCTAGTCCCTCTGGTGACACTATGGAATCCATATCTACATGCACAGCCAGTCCCTCTGGTGGCACTATGGAATCCATATCTACATGTACAGCCAGTCCCAGCTAGTCCCTCTGGTGGAACTATGGAATCCATATCTACATGTACAGCCAGTCCCTCTGGTGGCACTATGGAATCCATATCTACATGTACAGCCAGTCCCAGCTAGTCCCTCTGGTGACACTATGGAATCCATATCTACATGTACAGCCAGTCCCTCTGGTGGCACTATGGAATCCATATCTACATGTACAGCCAGTCCCAGCTAGTCTGGTGGCACTATGGAATCCATATCTACATGTACAGCCAGTCCCAGCTAGTCCCTCTGGTGGCACTATGGAATCCATATCTACATGTACAGCCAGTCCCAGCTAGTCCCTCTGGTGGCACTATGGAATCCATATCTACATGTACAGCCAGTCCCTCTGGTGGCACTATGGAATCCATATCTACATGTACAGCCAGTCCCAGCTAGTCCATCTGGTGACACTATGGAATCCATATCTACATGTACAGCCAGTCCCTCTGGTGGCACTATGGAATCCATATCTACATGTACAGCCAGTCCCTCTGGTGGCACTATGGAATCCATATCTACATGTACAGCCAGTCCCAGGAATCCATATCTACATGTCCAGTCCCTCTGGTGGCACTATGGAATCCATATCTACATGTACATGTACAGGCAGTCCCTCTGGTGGCACTATGGAATCCATATCTACATGTACAGGCAGTCCCACTATGGAATCCATATCTACATGTACAGCCAGTCCCCTGGTGGCACTATGGAATCCATATCTACATGTACAGCCAGTCCCAGCAAGTCCCTCTGGTGGCACTATGGAATCCATATCTACATGTACAGCCAGTCCCTCTGGTGGCACTATGGAATCAATATCTACATGTACAGCCAGTCCCAGCTAGTCCCTCTGGTGGCACTATGGAATCCATATCTACATGTACAGCCAGTCCCTCTGGTGGCACTATGGAATCCATATCTACATGCACAGCCAGTCCCTCTGGTGGCACTATGGAATCCATATCTACATGTACAGTCAGTCCTAGCTAGTCCCTCTGGTGGCACTATGGAATCCATATCTACATGTACAGCCAGTCCCAGCTAGTCCCTCTGGTGACACTATGGAATCCATATCTACATGTACAGCCAGTCCCTCTGGTGGCACTATGGAATCCATATCTACATGTACAGCCAGTCCCAGCTAGTCCCTCTGGTGGACTATGGAATCCATATCTACATGTACAGCCAGTCCCTCTGGTGGCACTATGGAATCCATATCTACATGTACAGCCAGTCCCAGCTAGTCCCTCTGGTGACACTATGGAATCCATATCTACATGCACAGCCAGTCCCTCTGGTGGCACTATGGAATCCATATCTACATGTACAGCCAGTCCCAGCTCCCTCTGGTGGCACTATGGAATCCATATCTACATGTACAGCCAGTCCCAGCTAGTCCCTCTGGTGGCACTATGGAATCCATATCTACATGTACAGCCAGTCCCAGCTAGTCCCTCTGGTGGCACTATGGAATCCATATCTACATGTACAGCCAGTCCCTCTGGTGGCACTATGGAATCCATATCTACATGTACAGCCAGTCCCAGCTAGTCCATCTGGTGACACTATGGAATCCATATCTACATGTACAGCCAGTCCCTCTGGTGGCACTATGGAATCCATATCTACATGTACAGCCAGTCCCTCTGGTGGCACTATGGAATCCATATCTACATGTACAGCCAGTCCCAGCTAGTCCCTCTGGTGGCACTATGGAATCCATATCTACATGTACAGCCAGTCCCAGTTCCATCTGGTGACACTATGGAATCCATATCTACATGTACAGCCAGTCCCTCTGGTGGCACTAGGAATCCATATCTACATGTACAGCCAGTCCCTCTGGTGGCACTATGGAATCCATATCTACATGTACAGCCAGTCCCAGCTAGTCCCTCTGGTGGCACTATGGAATCCATATCTACATGTACAGCCAGTCCCAACTAGTCCCTCTGGTGACACTATGGAATCCATATCTACATGCACAGCCAGTCCCTCTGGTGGCACTATGGAATCCATATCTACATGTACAGCCAGTCCCAGCTAGTCCCTCTGGTGGCACTATGGAATCCATATCTACATGTACAGCCAGTCCCAGCTAGTCCCTCTGGTGGCACTATGGAATCCATATCTGGATGAGGCCAGTCCCAGCTAGTCCCTCTGGTGGCACTATGGAATCCATATCTACATGTACAGCCAGTCCCCTGGTGGCACTACGGCAATCCAAACATGAGCTAGTCCATCTGGTGAACTATGGAATCCAGACTGGCACTAGGAATCCATATCACATGCCCAGGAGACCCTCTGGTGGCACTATGGAATCCATATCAGTGGCAGCCAGTCCCAGCTAGTCCCTCTGGTGGCACTATGGAATCCATATCTACATGTACAGCCAGTCCCAACTAGTCCCTCTGGTGACACTATGGAATCCATATGAACATGTACAGCCAGTCCCCTGGTGGCACTTGGAATCCATATTACATGTACAGCCAGTCCCAGCTAGTCCATCTGGTGACACTATGGAATCCATATCTACATGTACAGCCAGTCCCTCTGGTGGCACTATGGAATCCATATCTGATGTACAGCCAGTCCCTCTGGTGGCACTATGGAATCCATATCTACATGTACAGCCAGTCCCAGCTAGTCCCTCTGATGGCACTATGGAATCCATATCTACATGTTCAGCCAGTCCCAGCTAGTCCCTGGTGGCACTATGGAATCCATATCTACATGTACAGCCAGTCCCTCTGGTGGCACTATGGAATCCATATCTACATGTACTGCCAGTCCCTCTGGTGGCACTATGGAATCCATATCTACATGTACAGCCAGTCCCAGCTAGTCCCTCTGGTGGCACTATGGAATCCATATCTACATGTACAGGTTCCTTCTACTAACTCTCTGGGGTCAAGTTATAAAGCACTGTATGACAACTGCTGATGTAAAAGGGTACTTTGAATCTCAAAACTTGTTTTTCCAATGAGGATGTTCTGTCTGAGAGGCATTGTGTGTGGTGGCTTGCCATGTGTGGACATAAGTATAACATGACCTGAGGTGGATGAGGAGGGCCAGACTCAGGAAACAGAAGGATATTCCACAGCCCACCCTGGACAACAACGTCTCAACCAAACAGAGGAGTTATAACATAGAGACACTGGCCGGAGACTGCCGTCAACACACGCACACAGTGGCTATAACACTTTGATTGAGTGTTCAATGTTGGGCTTAAATCAGTCCGTATCTTGATATAGTTGAAATGTAAAGGTAATTTCAGATTGATCACTATCATAGTCTTTTCGGCTTTCTGTCTAGTAGGAATTGGATGCATGCTATTGAGGAAAAGCATGGATTATAACATATAGACTGGCTGGGCCTCCATGTGTGTTATAACAGATAGACTGGCTGGGCCTCCATGTGTGTTATAACATATAGACTGGCTGGGCCTCCATGTGTGTTATAACATATAGACTGGCTGGGCCTCCATGTGTGTTATAACATATAGACTGGCTGGGCCTCCATGTGTGTTATAACATATAGACTGGCTGGGCCTCCATGTGTGTTATAACATATAGACCGGCTAGGCCTCCATGTGTGTTATAACATATAGACTGGCTGGGCCTCCATGTGTGTTATAACATATAGACTGGCTGGGCCTCCATGTGTGTTATAACATATAGACTGGCTGGGCCTCCATGTGTGTTATAACATATAGACTGGCTGGGCCTCCATGTGTGTTATAACATATAGACTGGCTGGGCCTCCATGTGTGTTATAACATATAGACTGGCTGGGCCTCCATGTGTGTTATAACATATAGAGGCTGGGCCTCCATGTGTGTTATAACATATAGCTGGGCCTCCATGTGTGTTATAACATATAGACTGGCTGAGCCTCCATGTCTGTTATAACAGATAGACTGGCTAGGCCTCCATGTGTGTTATAACATATAGACTGGCTGGGCCTCCATGTGTGTTATAACATATAGACTGGCTGGGCCTCCATGTGTGTTATAACTTATAGACTGGCTGGGCCTCCATGTGTGTTATAACATAGACTGGCTAGACTGGCTGGGCCTCCATGTGTGTTATAACATATAGACTGGCCTCCATGTGTGTTATAACATATAGACTGGCTGGGCCTCCATGTGTGTTATAACATATAGACTGGCTGGGCCTCCATGTGTGTTATAACATATAGAACAGACTGGCTGGGCCTCCATGTGTGTTATAACAGATAGACTGGCTGGGCCTCCATGTGTGTTATAACATATAGAACAGACTGGCTGGGCCTCCATGTGTGTTATAACAGATAGAACAGACTGGCTTGGCAAATGAGCTGATGACAACTCTTTTGTTACCTTTTATATTAAATTCTCAAATTCACAGAGCGTTCCTGATAATCCCCTCATAAGAGGATGAGAGACAGACAGAGAGAAATAGAGAGAGAGAGAGAGAGGAGAGAGTAAAATGTTACGTCATCTCAGACACCCTAGTGATCACTTGTCCATATATAATGATATTTCTGAGGTCCCTCCCTCCTCTTTCTGCCCTCTTGCTGTCCCTCCCTCCTCTTGCTGCTCTCTTGCTGTCCCTCCCTCCTCTTGCTGTCCCTCCCTCCACTTGCTGTCCCTCCTCTTGCTGCCCCTCTACCCTCTTACTGTCCCTCCCTCCTCTTGCTGTCCCTCCATCCGATTGCTTTCCCTCTACCCTCTTACTGTCCATCCATCCTCTTGCTGCCCTCTTGCTGTCACTCTACCCTCTTACTGTCCCTTTACCCTCTTACTGTCCCTCCATCCTCTTGCTGTCCCTCCCTCCTCTTGCTGTCCCTCCCACCTCTTGCTGTCCCTCCCTCCTCTTGCTTTCCCTCCATCCTCTTGCTGTCCTTTCCTCCTCTTGCTGTCCTTTCCTCCTCTTGCTGTCCCTCCCTCCTCTTGCTGTCCCTCTACCCTCTTGCTGTCCCTCTACCCTCTTACTGTCCCTCCCTCCTCTTGCTGTCCCTCCTCCTCTTGCTGCCCTCTTGCTGTCCCTCCATCCGATTGCTTTCCCTCTACCCTCTTACTGTCCATCCATCCTCTTGCTGTCCCTCCCTCCTCTTGCTGTCCCTCCCTCCTCTTGCTGTCCCTCCCTCCTCTTACTGTCCCTCCCTCCTCTTACTATACCTCCCTCCTCTTGCTGTCCTTTCCTCCTCTTGCTGTCCCTCCCTCCTCTTGCTGTCCCTCCCTCCTCTTACTGTCCCTCCCTCCTCTTACTGTACCTCCCTCCTCTTGCTGTCCTTTCCTCCTCTTGCTGTCCCTCCCTCCTCTTACTGTCCCTCCATCCTCTTGCTGTCCTTCCATCCTCTTGCTGTCCTTTCCTCCTCTTGCTGTCCCTCCCTCCTCTTGCTGTCCCTCCCTCCTCTTGCTGTCCTTTCCTCCTCTTGCTGTTCCTCCATCCTCTTGCTGTCCCTCCCTCCTCTTGCTGTCCCTCCCTTCTCTTGCTGTCCCTCCCAAACTCTTGCTGTCCCTCTCAAACTCTTACTGTCCCTCCCTCCTCTTGCTGTCCCTCCCTCTCATCCTGTCTTTATGTCATCCTTTCTCATCCCTCCACTTGTCTCTATTGTCATTATATCCACTGTTGTCATAGTGTCTGCTGTACAGTCTAATGTTGTGACATACATCATATATAGATCCCTGGAGTCTGGACTGAGGACACTATGTCATTGTGTTAGGTGGGTGGGAGACTGTGAAAGAGCTGCTGGAAACATGTGCTGATTCCTTTTAATATTGATAAATAATCAAACTGTTGAGGTGTTCAGCTTTGGAATTTGTTCATGAAAAACAAAGTTAAAGCTGGAATGCTATATTGAAACAACAACAAGTGGGCACCCCGCCTGTGCTTTGGTCAAATAAACTGAGGGATGGGCCTGGAGACGAGTAACCACTCTAAAATTCAAAACAAGAGCTGTGTACAGTAACTGCAATGACAGACCATCCATGATATGAAAAGTATAGTTGGAACCATGCTATGAGGCTATACAGAGTTTGTTTACATTTTCTTTGTTTACAAACATTGAAGTAAAACAAGCTTAAATTTGGGGTTCTGGTAGGGCACAACAGTTAAACTAAGCTCATGAGGCATTAACAAGTTAGATTCTTCAAGAAATAATGGGTATAAATCATTAATTAATGAGTCCAAAAATGGATGTAGCAACTAAGGATTCCAGCTCTAAAGTTCAACTAAATGAATAAACTGGTTGAATGGAAGAGATGACTGGTTGGATGTCGTTGGTGAAGTGACGGTTGGGGGCTACAGAACAGAGCCCTTGTCTACTATCCATACCTCCCAAATGACACACTATTCCCTACATAGTGCACTATTTCTGACCAGAGCCCTGTAGGGAATAGGATGCCATTTGGGACTCAGAGAGCGTTTGAAGGTCAGTGGGTGGAAACCTTCTTTCGGTTAAGTCCAGTGGTTTATTTGAAACCTAGTGAAAGTTGAAGGTGGACATATTGAACATTGGGCGCTGTCTGATGAGATTGATTAAAATCCTCTTCAAATCTCCCTCTTGACGCTCTAAATGATTGCTGCTATTGCCATTTGAATTAAGATAACAGTGATGGCTTCCCTTATCCCCCCTCTCTCTTTCTCTCTCACCCTGCCCTCCTCTCTCTTTCTCTCTCACCCTCCCTCCTCTCTGGTGAACAGATTGTGTCTCTATGGGACGATGTTACCTAGGGAGTCATACTCCCCCCTCCTGTCACATGATCTCCGTCATAGACACACACACGCACGCACACACACACACACACACACACGCACGCACGCACGCACGCACACGCACGCACGCACACGCACGCACACACGCAAACACACATTGCATGACCTTTATACACCCCAGAAACAAAATTACACCCAGACATTGTGAAACAACAGTACAAACTCGCTCATGCACACACAAACACACACTCACACACACACACACACACACACACACACACACACACACACACACACACACACACACACACACACACACACACACACACACACACACACACACACACACCTACAGACCTATGCAGTTGTACAGGACTGCTCTTGAAGAGATATGAGTTATTACTACTCACACTGCAGACTGCATGGCAAGTCACAGAACTCAGAAAGACAGCATCCATGTGACATATTGGAAAACCAGGAAGTCACTATCAATACATATTAAAACGCCAACAACTATTTTTTGATTGTATGTTATTACAAAAATATATATATATATATTTCGTTTTTTATTTGTTGTTTATGATGTTCATTTATTTATTTTACCTTTATTAAACTAGGTAAGTCAGTTAAGAACAAATGCTTATTTTCAATGATGGCCTAGCAACAGTTAACTGCCTTGTTCAGGGGCAGAACAACAGATTTTTTACCTTGTCAGCTGGGGGATTCGATCTTGCAACCTTTCGGTTACAAGTCCAACTCTCTAACCACTAGGCTACCTGCTGCCTATGTATGTAATAATGTCTGTACTGTTTTTAAAATATATTTGTAGTGTTTTAATTGTTATGAAAGGTGCTTTACAGATGTAGAACTATAGTAGTACTGTCTTGACATTACAGTAAAGCTTTGCTGGTGTGGAAAGTTCCCATTTCCCTCCCCATGCCTGTGGTAGCATTTCCCTCCCCATGCCTGTGGTAGCATTTCCCTCCCCATGCCTGTGGTAGCATTTCCCTCCCCATGCCTGTGGTAGCATTTCCCTCCCCATGCCTGTGGTAGCATTTCCCTCCCCATGCCTGTGGTAGCATTTCCCTCCCCATGCCTGTGGTACAGTTTCCCTCCCCATGCCTGTGGTAGCATTTCCCTCCCCATGCCTGTGGTACCATTTCCCTCCCCATGCCTGTGGTAGCATTTCCCTCCCCATGCCTGTGGTACCATTTCCCTCCCCATGCCTGTGGTAGCATGAAATCCATCAATATGAAGGTTTAAAATGACATGAATTCCATCAATATGAAGGTTTAAAATGACAGTGCAGCTGGCACTACGTGTCTTAACCATGAATTCCATCAATATGACAATGATAGCACTTTATGGCTCTGCCAAAATGTCACCCTGCATGTCGGGGTCTGTTACAGGCTGTACTAATTGGGTGTATGACCCCCCCCCCTAACTTGAGAGACCTCCGCTGTGATAGTCAATAGATTGAGAGAGCACCGCTGTGATAGCCAATAGGTTGAGAATGCTCCGCTGTGATAGCCAATAGGTTGAGAATGCTCTGCTGTGATAGCCAATAGGTTGAGAATGCTCCGCTGTGATAGCCAATAGGTTGAGATAGCTCTGTTGTGATGACCATTAGCTAATAAGCTAGATTCCAAAGATCAGTTAGTAGAGCATGGACCTCTGTTGCTCAGTTAATAGAGCATGGTCCTCTGTAGATCAGTTAGTAGAGCATGGACCTCTGTTGCTCAGTTAGTAGAGCATGGTCCTCTGTAGATCAGTTAATAGAGCATGGTCCTCTGTTGCTCAGTTAGTAGAGCATGGTCCTCTGTAGACCAGTTGGTAGAGCATGGTCCCCTGTAGTTCAGTTAGTAGAGCATGGTCCTCTGTAGATCAGTTAATAGAGCATGGACCTCTGTTGCTCAGTTAGGAGAGCATGGTCCTCTGTAGACCAGTTAATAGAGCATGGTCCTCTGTAGATCAGTTAGTAGAACATGGACCTCTGTTGCTCAGTTAGTAGAGCATGGTCCTCTGTAGATCAGTTAGTAGAGCATGGTCCTCTGTTGCTCAGTTAGTAGAGCATGGTCCTCTGTAGATCAGTTAGTAGAGCATGGTCCTCTGTAGACCAGTTGGTAGAGCATGGTCCTCTGTAGACCAGTTGGTAGAGCATGGTCCTCTGTAGATCAGTTGGTAGAGCATGGTCCTCTGTAGATCAGTTGGTAGAGCATGGTCCTCTGTAGACCAGTTGGTAGAGCATGGTCCTCTGTAGACCAGTTGGTAGAGCATGGTCCTCTGTAGATCAGTTAGTAGAGCATGGTCCTCTGCAGACCAGTTAGTAGAGCATGGTCCTCTGTAGATCAGTTAGTAGAGCATGGTCCTCTGCAGATCAGTTAGTAGAGCATGGTCCTCTGTTGCTCAGTTAGTAGAGCATGGTCCTCTGTAGACCAGTTAGTAGAGCATGGTCCTCTGTAGACCAGTTAGTAGAGCATGGTCCTCTGTTGCTCAGTTAGTAGAGCATGGTCCTCTGTTGCTCAGTTAGTAGAGCATGGTCCTCTGTAGATCAGTTAGTAGAGCATGGTCCTCTGTAGACCAGTTGGTAGAGCATGGTCCCCTGTAGTTCAGTTGGTAGAGCATGGTCCTCTGTAGTTCAGTTGGTAGAGCATGGTCCTCTGTTGATCAGTTAGTAGAGCATGGTCCTCTGTAGACCAGTTAGTAGAGCATGGTCCTCTGTAGACCAGTTAGTAGAGCATGGTCCTCTGTAGACCAGTTAGTAGAGCATGGTCCTCATTAGATCAGTTGGCATGGTGGTTGCAACACCAGGATTGTGGGTTTGATTCCCAGGACCACCCATACATTAAATATATGCACACATGACTGTAACTCGCTTTGGATAAAAGCCTCTGCTAAATATGATGACTTATTGACGGGTGACAAGGGAATGACTGCAGGGAAGTAAAGGTAGAGAATAGAGTAGAGGAGAGGAGAGGAGAAGGTGTTGGGGCTCTCTGTACCTTAGAGAGGAGAGGAGAAGGTGTTGGGGCTCTGTACCTTAGAGAGGAGAGGAGAAGGTGTCAGGGCTCTGCACCTTAGAGAGGAGAGGAGAAGGTGTTGGGGCTCTGTACCTTAGAGAGGAGAGGGTGTTGGGGCTCTGTACCTTATAGAGGAGAGGAGAAGGTGTTGGGGCTGCTCTGTACCTTAGAGAGGAGAGGAGAGGGTGTTGGGGCTGCTCTGTACCTTAGAGAGGAGAGGAGAAGGTGTTGGGGCTCTGTACCTTAGAGAGGAGAGGAGAAGGTGTTGGGGCTCTGTACCTTAGAGAGGAGAGGAGAAGGTGTTGGGGCTCTGTACCTTAGAGAGGAGAGGAGAAGGTGTTGGGGCTCTGTACCTTAGAGAGGAGAGGAGAAGGTGTTGGGGCTGCTCTGTACCTTAGAGAGGAGAGGAGAAGGTGTTGGGGCTGCTCTGTACCTTAGAGAGGAGAGGAGAAGGTGTTGGGGCTGCTCTGTACCTTAGAGAGGAGAGGAGAAGGTGTTGGGGCTGCTCTGTACCTTAGAGAGGAGAGGAGAAGGTGTTGGGGCTGCTCTGTACCTTAGAGAGGAGAGGAGAAGGTGTTGGGGCTGCTCTGTACCTTAGAGAGGAGAGGAGAAGGTGTTGGGGCTGCTCTGTACCTTAGAGAGGAGAGGAGAAGGTGTTGGGGCTGCTCTGTACCTTAGAGAGGAGAGGAGAAGGTGTTGGGGCTCTGTACCTTAGAGAGGAGAGGAGAAGGTGTTGGGGCTGCTCTGTACCTTAGAGAGGAGAGGAGAAGGTGTTGGGGCTGCTCTGTACCTTACACTACCATAGTATTTGCCTACCTAGTTTAATACAGAAACAAGAGACGCATTCCGATGGAGAAAAACTCTAAATAATAGATGAACTACTGGCAGCATTCACAGGGAGGGATCACGGCTCTGTCGGTGAGGTAGACCACTCACACAGTATACACGCTCACACGCGCACACACACACACACACACACACACACACACACACACACACACACACACACACACACACACACACACACGCTCACACGCACACATACGCACACGCACACACACACGCACACATACGCACACGCACACACACACATACTTCCTATTGTTTGAATATAGAGTACCAATCAAAAGTTTGGACACACGTAGTCAGGGTTTTTCTTAACTATTTTCTACGTTGTAGAAAAATAGTGAATACATCAAAACAAATACACATATGGAATCATGTAGTAACCAGAAAAGTGTAAAACATATCAAAACACATTTTATATTTGAGATTCTTCAAAGTAACCACCCGTTGCCTTGATGACAGCTTTGCACACTCTTGGCATTCTCTCAACCAGCTTCACCTGGAATGCTTTTCCAACAGGCTTGAAGGAGTTCCCACATACGCTGAGCACTTGTTCGCTGCTTTTCCTTCACTGGAGGACAGGTAGCCTAGTGGTTAGAGTGTTGGGCCAGTAACCAGCAGGTAGCCTAGTGGTTAGAGTGTTGGGCCAGTAACCAGCAGGTAGCCTAGAGGTTAGAGTGTTGGGCCAGTAACCAGCAGGTAGCCTAGTGGTTAGAGTGTTGGGCCAGTAACCAGCAGGTAGCCTAGTGGTTAGAGTGTTGGGCCAGTAACCGAAAGGTTGCTAGATTGAATCCCTGAGCTGACAAGGTAAAAATCTGTCATTCTGCCCCTGAACAAGGCAGTTAACCCACTGTTCCTAGACTGTCATTTTAAATAAGAAGTTGTTCTTATCTGACTTGCCAAGGTAAAATAAAAAATAAAAACTCTGCAGTTCAACTCATCCCAAACCATCTTAATTGGGTTGAGATCAAGTGATTGTGGAGGTCAGGTCATCTGATGCAGCACTCCATCACTCTCCTTCTTGGTCAAATTGGCCTTACACAAACAGGAGGTGTGTTGGGTCATTGTCCTGTTGAGAAACAAATTATAGTCCCACTAAGCTCAAACCATATGGGATGGCGTATATCTGTAGAATACGGTGGTAGCCATGCTGGTTAAGTGTGCCTTGAATTCTAAATAAATCACCAACAGTGTCACCAGCAAAACACCCCCACACCAACACACCTCCTCCATCCTTCATGGTGGGAACCACACATGTGGAGATCATCCGTTTACCTACTCTGCGTCTCACAAAGACACGGCGGTTGGAACCAAAAATCTTACATTTAGACTCATCAGACCAAAGGACAGATTCCCACCGGTCTAATATCCATTACTCGTGTTTCTTGACCCAAGAAAGTCTCTTCTTATTATTGGTGTCCTTTAGTTGTGGTTTCTTTGCAGCAATTCAATCTGATGTGCACTTAAGTCTAATTAACTTATCCTCTGCAGTAGAGGTAACTATGGGTCTTCCTTTCCTGTGGCGGTCCTCATGAGAGCCAGTTTCATCATAGCGCTTTATGGTTTTTGCGACTGCACTTGAAGAAACTTTCAAAGTTCTTGAAATGTTCCGTATTGACTGACCTTCATGTCTTAAAGTAATGATGGACTGTAGTTTCTCTTTGCTTATTCAAGCTGTTCTTGCCATAACATGGACTTGGTCTTTTATCAAATAGGGACATATTCTGTATAACACCCCTACATTTTCACAACACAACTGATTGGCTCAAACACATTAAGAAGGAACGGAATTCCACAAATTAAATTTTAACAAGGCACACCTGTTAATTGAAATGCATTCCAGGTGACTACCTCATGAAGCTGGTTGAGAGAATGCCAAGAGTGTGCAATGATGTCATATAGGCAAAGGCTGGCAACTTTGAACAATCTCATCTAAAATATATTTTAATTTGTTTAACACTTTTTTGGTTACCACATGATTCCATGTTGGTTATTTCATAGTTTTAATGTCTTCACTATTATTCTACAAGAAACACCTAAGTATAAGTAGCTGTGTCCAAACTTTTGACTGGTACTGTAGGCCTACCATATACGTGAATACACCAATAATTTACAAAATATGGATTAGTTCAACCCTTTGATTTGGATACACTAGTCATATAGCTAGTTCCTCTGGGCCCTCAGTCTGATACACTACAGTCATATAGCTAGTTCCTCTGAGCCCTCAGTCTGATACACTACAGTCATATAGCTAGTTCCTCTGGGCCCTCAGTCTGATACACTACAGTCATATAGCTAGTTCCTCTGAGCCCTCAGTCTGATACACTACAGTCATATAGCTAGTTCCTCTGGGCCCTCAGTCTGATACACTACAGTCATATAGCTAGTTCCTCTGAGCCCTCAGTCTGATACACTACAGTCATATAGCTAGTTCCTCTGGGCCCTCAGTCTGATACACTACAGTCATATAGCTAGTTCCTCTGGGCCCTCAGTCTGATACACTACAGTCATATAGCTAGTTCCTCTGGGCCCTCAGTCTGATACACTACAGTCATATAGCTAGTTCCTCTGGGCCCTCAGTCTGATACACTACAGTCATATAGCTAGTTCCTCTGGGCCCTCAGTCTGATACACTACAGTCATATAGCTAGTTCCTCTGAGCCCTCAGTCTGATACACTACAGTCATATAGCTAGTTCCTCTGGGCCCTCAGTCTGATACACTACAGTCATATAGCTAGTTCCTCTGGGCCCTCAGTCTGATACACTACAGTCATATAGCTAGTTCCTCTGGGCCCTCAGTCTGATACACTACAGTCATATAGCTAGTT
Organism: Oncorhynchus tshawytscha; assembly: GCF_018296145.1. Taxonomy (NCBI): domain Eukaryota; kingdom Metazoa; phylum Chordata; class Actinopteri; order Salmoniformes; family Salmonidae; genus Oncorhynchus; species Oncorhynchus tshawytscha. The sequence goes on along the minus strand of NW_024609622.1, from coordinate 205,384 downwards.
CCTCTGAGCCCTCAGTCTGATACACTACAGTCATATAGCTAGTTCCTCTGGGCCCTCAGTCTGATACACTACAGTCATATAGCTAGTTCCTCTGGGCCCTCAGTCTGATACACTACAGTCATATAGCTAGTTCCTCTGGGCCCTCAGTCTGATACACTACAGTCATATAGCTAGTTCCTCTGAGCCCTCAGTCTGATACACTACAGTCATATAGCTAGTTCCTCTGGGCCCTCAGTCTGATACACTACAGTCATATAGCTAGTTCCTCTGAGCCCTCAGTCTGATACACTACAGTCATATAGCTAGTTCCTCTGGGCCTCTGCCTCAGTCTGATACACTACAGTCATATAGTCATATAGTTCCTCTGAGCCCTCAGTCTGATACACTACAGTCATATAGCTAGTTCCTCTGGGCCCTCAGTCTGATACACTACAGTCATATAGCTAGTTCCTCTGGGCCCTCAGTCTGATACACTACAGTCATATAGCTAGTTCCTCTGAGCCCTCAGTCTGATACACTACAGTCATATAGCTAGTTCCTCTGGGCCCTCAGTCTGATACACTACAGTCATATAGCTAGTTCCTCTGAGCCCTCAGTCTGATACACTACAGTCATATAGCTAGTTCCTCTGAGCCCTCAGTCTGATACACTACAGTCATATAGCTAGTTCCTCTGAGCCCTCAGTCTGATACACTACAGTCATATAGCTAGTTCCTCTGGGCCCTCAGTCTGATACACTACAGTCATATAGCTAGTTCCTCTGAGCCCTCAGTCTGATACACTACAGTCATATAGCTAGTTCCTCTGGGCCCTCAGTCTGATACACTACAGTCATATAGCTAGTTCCTCTGAGCCCTTAGTCTGATACACTACAGTCATATAGCTAGTTCCTCTGAGCCCTCAGTCTGATACACTACAGTCATATAGCTAGTTCCTCTGAGCCCTTAGTCTGATACACTACAGTCATATAGCTAGTTCCTCTGAGCCCTCAGTCTGATACACTACAGTCATATAGCTAGTTCCTCTGGGCCCTCAGTCTGATACACTACAGTCATATAGCTAGTTCCTCTGGGCCCTCAGTCTGATACACTACAGTCATATAGCTAGTTCCTCTGAGCCCTCAGTCTGATACACTACAGTCATATAGCTAGTTCCTCTGAGCCCTCAGTCTGATACACTACAGTCATATAGCTAGTTCCTCTGGGCCCTCAGTCTGATACACTACAGTCATATAGCTAGTTCCTCTGGGCCCTCAGTCTGATACACTACAGTCATATAGCTAGTTCCTCTGAGGGTGAGCCCTCAGTCTGATACACTACAGTCATATAGCTAGTTCCTCTGAGCCCTCAGTCTGATACACTACAGTCATATAGCTAGTTCCTCTGAGCCCTCAGTCTGATACACTACAGTCATATAGCTAGTTCCTCTGAGGCCCTCAGTCTGATACACTACAGTCATATAGCTAGTTCTAGCCCTTCTGATACTCATATAGCTAGTTCCTCTGCCCTCAGTCTGATACACTACAGTCATATAGCTAGTTCCTCTGAGCCCTCAGTCTGATACACTACAGTCATATAGCTAGTTCCTCTGGGCCCTCAGTCTGATACACTACAGTCATATAGCTAGTTCCTCTGAGGGTGAGCCCTCACAGTCATGCAGGAAGTGTAGTGTGAAGGTGATTTTCCCCTTTTAGCCTACTATGTAAAGCGCTTTCAGTACCTCCTTTAGCCTACTACCTCAGTTGGTAGAAAGAATTGGTAGAAAGGCCCTATATAAATAAATCAAATCCAATCACATACAGTATTTCAAAGCAAATAGCATTGGACACCAGCACGCACGTGCCTCACGAGAGCCAGAGGGGAAAAAAGCGATTTGACTCGGTGCCCTTACACTCTTAATCCGGGGCCCCGGATGAGATGATGGAGTAGGCTGGTCTGTGAATGAGGATGGGGTGAGAGGAGGGGGGCGAGAGGAAGTGACAGTGGGCTGGGCTTGGAGTGGGAATGTGGGAGGGGTAGAGTTAGGGATTTGCGTGGACCGACAGCTGGGCGGAGAAACGGGCTATTTCAGGATGGGGATTTATATGTTTGGTTGCTACCTCAAACCCCGGGAGAGCTCGAGTTTGCTGCCCTATCAATGACTATAATCTCTCATTTTTTTGTCACCTACACAGACGATCAATTGATCACTTTTTAATATTCTATTTTAAACCGTATATGGTAATTTATTATGTAGATTATCTACCTGTTTTCTCACAGGTTTTTCCTTCCGTAACGCTGCATTTGTTTAGGCCATGCTGTTGTAAACATATATAAAACATATAAACTATATTAATAATGGGTTAATAATAATAAAATAAAGAAAACGTGAGATTTCTGAAATCTTCAAAACGTGTGGAGTTATGCTTCGACCGGAGGCTGCAAGAGCTTTAAAATGTGATTTTTTTCGACGCCTGTTTTATAGCCTTTAGTTTAGCAGTGACTCCTGCCTGAGTGTCCAGTCGACCTACGGAGAATCCGTCTGACAAAATAGCACGGAAGTTCGTCTGGCTGGAGCACCGCGATACATTTAATTATCCAATAAATGCAATCAATCAATTAATACACCTGGCAAAAGTTATTGGAAATACCTCTATTGATTTGACAATATTTCCAATTTTAATCACAGCCTAAATATCCCAATGAGTTAATTCCAAGCTAAAATGATGGACATTTAGTCTAATGTGATGAAATGTTCACGTTGAAAGATGATTTTGTGCAAACACATCTATAAATCTGGTCCTCATAACAATGACCGGGGCTTTTTATTTTATTGTAGGCCTATTTGAACGCCATACAAACACATCTATAAATCTGGTCCTCATAACAATGACCGGGGCTTTTTATTTTATTGTAGGCCTATTTGAACGCCACATGGCTTTTTTATGAATACATTTCAAAGTTACTAAATAAAAATAGATTGGAAACATGATTTATTAAACCAGTGGATGCACGTGACCACTGCAATTGCATAGCGAAAGATAGGCCTATAATCCGCACCTGTAGTTGCAGGGGAAGTTTAAAATCCTTTTCCAACTATGTACATGTTCAGAGCCATTGCAACGAACCGTCAGGTTGAATGTAAACCACTTGATTGAACACGCGACAATTAGGATGGCGATGGGTATTGTATGTCTGTCTTTCTGAGTGTCCTGTCTGTCTGTCGATGTTTCGGTCTGTCATCGGCACCGGGGACCATCCATGTTACATGAGGCTAATCTGATTCTCTCTATTCCTTTCCACCTGGACAACCTTCTCAATCGGCCAGTGCGCGTCAATTACGCACGAAAACATTATGTAATCACACCTCTCCGAGCAACACAGGTCCCAGATACCGCACGCACTCTCTGCTGAAACCAAGAGTGGCACATCTCACCTGAACGCCAAGACCGAAACAATCTAGGTAGCCTACAATCGAAGGGTTGGGGGCAATTCGAATTTAATTTAAAGCAGTTAATTTAGGAAGTGAATTTAAAAAAATTATACTTCTGAAATAAATAGCTAATTTCCAGTTTATTGAGAAGTCACTGAAAATGTATGCCCTTTTCAAATAATTGAATTGGAATTTCAGTTTAATTCCTGAATTGACTGCATTCAGTTCGAACTGACCCCAACCCTGCTACAATCAATTTACATCAATACATTTCGACTGGAGTATTGCACAATGTTATACAGCCTATCCGAATCGAATTTCATAACATACACGCTCTCGATTTGTTTGAGTTTTTCTAGTTTTCTAGTGATAATGTCCACCCCATCTCTGGATGCACACCAGATGTTGTCATTTTGCTGTGCCCCTGAGCGCACACTGTCCAAACGAGTCCAGGTGCGCCTAGCATACAGTGTGCGTCACTGAGATCCAGGTATCGACCGTGGCGCTACATTGTCTGAAAGTGCCACTTCTTTTCAGTCACTTTCACGAACAGTTGCCCTTTTGGGCTTTGAATATCACCAATACAAGTTATAGGGTGGTAAGAATTGGGAATGGGTAGCAGATGGTGATCAATTACCGCAGCCTATAGAAAAAGCTATTTTCAACAAACGGTTTACATAAAAATAAGGCAAGCCATAAGCAATTGTTAAGAAGTTAAGGAGGTACCTGTGTATCTTTCCCAGATTCTTGGCTGCAACCGCCTTAAACCTGTCTGGTCGGATCTCCATCCTCGCGACTCCCCGATCCAGCCGGTGTGCTATCCCGCGCGCACTCCAGCTCTAAGCGCAGTCCCTCTCTTCTCTCTCTCTCTCTTACACACTCCATCAGTACATCCCTACCACTTCTTGCGCTCCTATACACAACATAAATTGCTTGTCATACAATGTATATTTCTAAATACAATAGCCAACATTTAGATGTAGCCTAGTCTAGCCTATAGGCAGGCCTATCTTTATTATTGCGCCCATTCGGAAGTGACTTTTCTTTCACAGGATTGTATAGCCTACACTTCCCTCTCGAAACAACATTGATAGAGCTCTCATCCACCAGGCCTATGTATAATTTGGAGTAGCCTAGGCCTAGTCTCTGCATATATTAAAGCCAAGGCTGCCATTTTAAATTATTTTAATAAATTGACATGATAAAAGTAATAAACATAGTTTTGTCGTCGTGTGATTAAAAAACACGATACTAAAACTTTTCTGTCATCCACTTATTTTTGACACGCACTGCCTCGTGACCAGTCTCTCCACTCATGCTGCCATCTAGCGGCCACTTACTTTCACATTAGATGGTGACAGTGGTTAAAAGTTTCCGCCCCTTTCCCCCCTCAATTTTCGCCTAAAATGACATACCCAAATCTAACTGTCTGTATCTCAGGACCTGAACCAAGGATATGCATATTCTTGATACCATTTTAAAGGAAACACTTTGACGTTTGTGGAAATGTAGAATGAATGTAGGTGAATATAACACATTAGATCTGGTTAAAGATAATACAAAGAAAAAACAACCATTTTTTGTACCATCTTTGAAATGGAAGAGAAAGGCCATAATGTATTATTCCAGCTCAGGCGCAATTTAGATTTTTGCCATTAGATGGCAGCAGTGTATGTGCAAAGTTTTAGACTGATCCAATGAACCATAGCAAGTCAGTTCAAAATGCTTTATCAAGACTGCCCAAATGTGCCTAATTGGTTTATTAATAACATTTCAAGTTCATAACTGTGCAGTCTCCTCAAACAACAGCATGGTATTCTTTCCCTGTAATAGCTACTGTAATGGAACAGTACAGCTAAGCTTTCTGCCAATATCAGATATGTCTATGTCCTGGGAAATGTTCTTGTTCCTTACAACATCATGCTAATCACATTACCGCACATTAGCTCAACCGCCCTGAGGGTGGGACACCGATCTGTAGAGATGTAAGACGCAATTATCTCTGCTTCCTCCCAAAGTTTGCACTTGTTAACTTCCCCCTTCACTGATTTGAAGGAAATCACTGGTAAAATACATTTGGTATAAACCCCCTCTAGCCTAAATGCCTCCACCAATCCAATGTTTTTAGATGTGTGGGAAGTAGCCTAGTGAAGGAGAGTAGACCTACACTTCAGGAGAAAGGAGGAGTTATGGTGAAGGGACCTAGGAGCGGCCAGGGGTAGGCTGCCCAATAGGACCATCGATAGCAGCAGTTTAAAGGAAGTTCCACAGGTTTTCGGTTGGACCTTTTTTTAGCTTCAGCCTATCCACACCTCATGTAGCCTATCTTTGTTTGGACTTTTAAATATATGCTATTTCCATTCCTCACAAAACAGAAAATTAAGTATCTATATTATATTCTACTCTCTTGTTCTATTCTAAAGCCGATTGCCTCTTTAAAATCCAATACACTGTAAAACTCCATCATAACCTCGGAGGCTGCTCACCCACTGGGCCACTGCTTCAGAATAGAACACAGTAAAATATAATAGATATTTATTCTACCTATCTCAATCCCCTTTCTCTACCTATCTCAATCCCCTTTATCTACCTATCTCAACCCCCTTTATCTACCTATCTACCTATCTCAACCCCCCTTATCTACCTATCTCAATCCCCTTTCTTAACATATCTCAAGGCCATGATCAGTTATGCAGATCCTTATTGGAAATGTGTTAGCGCTGGGATAGAACAAAAGCCTGCTCACCCAGTAGTTCCCCATCACCGGACTTGGAGAGCCCTGACCTAGGAGGAATAGAAGCCAAAGACAAACACGGAGCAGGACATCATCTGTTCAAAAGTATACTTTATTTGGTATATAACAGTACAATCCTCTTATTAGACAACAACACATACATACTTGAGACATCTTTCAAAACAACTCATATATACATATATATATTCAGACAGACACACACACACAGAGTTTTACACTGACATAGACTCAGTCAGAGGCATACATTCACACATACATAATCACAGTTCCTAGGGAGCTAACAAGGCCAAGGTGGTGTCCATGCAAACCCATCCTCAACATGGATCAAGCTAAGCTGAAATTGCAGCATAATAGCTCAAGCTTTTTCATAATATACAGTAAAACACTGCATGCAAACCTCTTTGGCATTGGTAAGATTGTGCTGTAATGAACTCACACACAAAAACAAACACAAAGCTGCCTTGATTGTCTGGAGTGTGGAGTCTCTATGACAATGTGGCCTCTCACTGTCTCAGCAGGGAAGTGTTTACTATGCACCAAACGGAAGAAAACTGACTGAAACAGGGACAGATACCTGAACAATAAGAAACACTTGTTTTTAGTTGCAAAACATTTTGCTACGCTGTGCCATAATCACTACAACCCAGTGTTCCTGCAGTTCATCTATCTCAGGGCGTGTCCTTGACTCTCAGGCCTTAGTGAACCCAGGACTGTGTATCTGTCTTTCAGTCTCCCTCACTTTTTGTCATCCATTCCCCTGGAGCATGAATGGGCAACTCCAGTCCCCTGGAGCAGGGATGGGCAACTCCATTCCCCTGGAGCAGGGATGGGCAACTCCATTCCCCTGGAGCATGAATGGGCAACTCCATTCCCCTGGAGCAGGGATGGGCAACTCCATTCCCCAACTCCATTCCCCTGGAGCAGGGATGGGCAACTCCATTCCCCCTGGAGCAGGGATGGGCAACTCCATTCCCCTGGAGCAGGGATGGGCAGGGATGGGCACTCCATTCCCCTGGAGCAGGGATGGGCAACTCCATTCCCCTGGAGCAGGGATGGGCAACTCTATTCCCCTGGAGCAGGGATGGGCAACTCTATTCCCCTGGAGCAGGGATGGGCAACTCCCCTGGAGGGAGCAGGGATGGGCAACTCTAGTCCCCTGGAGCAGGGATGGGCAACTCTATTCCCCTGGAGCAGGGATGGGCAACTCCAGTCCCCTGGAGGGCAACTCCATTCCCCTGGAGCAGGGATGGGCAACTCCATTCCCCTGGAGCAGGGATGGGCAACTCCATTCCCCTCCATTCCCCTGGAGCAGGGATGGGCAACTCCATTCCCCTGGAGCAGGGATGGGCAACTCCATTCCCCTGGAGCATGAATGGGCAACTCCATTCCCCTGGAGCAGGGATGGGCAACTCTATTCCCCTGGAGCAGGGATGGGCAACTCCAGTCCCCTGGAGCAGGGATGGGCAACTCCAGTCCCCTGGAGCAGGGATGGTGTCACACTTTTCACCCACACCTAGCAAACACGGCTGATTAAACTAATAACATTCTAAACTGAAGATCATGATATTGGAGTCAGGTGTTTTAGCTGGGGATGGAGAAAAAGTGTGACACCAATCAGGCCCTGGAGGAATGGACTTGCCCACCCCTGACCTGGAGTGTGTTTGACTGCGGGACTACAAGTGTACCAATCCTTCTAGTACAGTAAGGTTTCTGGCCACACTTGACGTCATAGGCTTCGCCTTGTTAAACCATATTAACAACCACTGAAATAAGCTGTGTAATTACCATGTAATAACAGGGTCGTAAACAAGTTTTGGAAATGTCACTACTTTTAGATTCCCTTTTTCATATGAATTAGAATGTGTATTTTTTTCAAATAGTAATTTCAAACACGATTGAAATGGAAAAGCAGTGGAAGTGGACTGTAACTGGGTTCATGTCTGGTATTAAATCATTCCATTTGTTATTTCATTACAGTTACTAATAAGGCCTAAGTCACGCTGTGTTGCCATGATGATGTTTGTACAATCATTGTGAAGTCTACATCCCAGTTGTAACTGTGGAGGATTCTGTTCTCTCTGCAGTCTCCGTTGCAGCTACTAGCTTTGCTTTGATGGTTATAGCTGTGCAGAGCACTCAGAAATCCCAGTTTATATCTAATGACATGAATGGGCAGAGCTGGGTGGTAAACTCACCAGGCAGGATCAATGAGTTAGCCAGTTGACCAGGGTAAACTCAACACTGAGAAATACAGTAACAGTTGACCTGGGTAAACTCAACACTGAGAAATACAGTAACAGTTGACCTGGGTAAACTCAACACTGAGAAATACAGTAACAGTTGACCTGGGTAAACTCAACACTGAGAAATACAGTAACAGTTGACCTGGGTAAACTCAACACTGAGAAATACAGTAACAGTTGACCTGGATAAACTCAACACTGAGAAATACAGTAACAGTTGACCTGGGTAAACTCAACACTGAGAAATACAGTAACAGTTGACCTGGATAAACTCAACACTGAGAAATACAGTAACAGTTGATTGTCTTGATCAAGGGTGCATAAACTCAGGCCCTCGACGTCCACAGTCCTGCTAGGTTAGTGTTTCTCCCTGGTTCTTATGATCAACTAATGATTGGCTGACGTGTGCACACACCTCGTTTCCCAGCGACAAATCAATCTCTGGTAACAAGGCAAGGATGAAAAAACTGTCCTTTTCACACTACAGAGTCGATCTAAGCCAAGCTGAACTGGCCTGCAAAGGACAAGGTGATAAGAATGGTTAGATGGTTAGGATCAGAACAACAGTGTGACTAGGTTAAAGGAGTAGAACCAGAACAGTATGGTTATGATCAGAATGGCAGTGTGATTAGGTTAAAGGAGTAGAACCAGACCAGTATGGTTAGGATCAGAACGACAGTGTGACTAGGTTAAAGGAGTAGAACCAGACCAGTATGGTTAGGATCAGAACGACAGTGTGACTAGGTTAAAGGAGTAGAACCAGAACAGTATGGTTATGATCAGAATGGCAGTGTGATTAGGTTAAAGGAGTAGAACCAGACCAGTATGGTTAGGATCAGAACGACAGTGTGACTAGGTTAAAGGAGTAGAACCAGAACAGTATGGTTAGGATCAGAACGACAGTGTGATTAGGTTAAAGGAGTAGAACCAGAACAGTATGGTTATGATCAGAATGGCAGTGTGATTAGGTTAAAGGAGTAGAACCAGACCAGTATGGTTAGGATCAGAACGACAGTGTGACTAGGTTAAAGGAGTAGAACCAGAACAGTATGGTTAGGATCAGAACGACAGTGTGATTAGGTTAAAGGAGTAGAACCAGAACAGTATGGTTATGATCAGAATGGCAGTGTGATTAGGTTAAAGGAGTAGAACCAGACCAGTATGGTTAGGATCAGAACGACAGTGTGACTAGGTTAAAGGAGTAGAACCAGAACAGTATGGTTAGGATCAGAACGAGTGTGATTAGGTTAAAGGAGTAGAACCAGAACAGTATGGTTATGATCAGAATGGCAGTGTGATTAGGTTAAAGGAGTAGAACCAGACCAGTATGGTTAGGATCAGAACGACAGTGTGACTAGGTTAAAGGAGTAGAACCAGAACAGTATGGTTAGGATCAGAACGAGTGTGATTAGGTTAAAGGAGTAGAACCAGAACAGTATGGTTATGATCAAATTCAGCTCCTTACGTTCTTGAACTAAGTTTAGCACCCTAATAAAAAAACTACATATCAGAATATATCAAATATATATTTTGTGTCTCTCTGGATCAGAGCCTCTACTTGTCTTACAAGAGTATTACTATGCAATATACAAGCTGGACTTTAAAGTCTTTCGCTTCCCTCAATACTCCTCACCTTCAGAAGTGTCTTTGGAGCAGAATCAAGTCAAACTACAAGAAACCCAAGAATTACAAGTCATACTTATAATTGACCTGTAAGCAGCTAGTTGAAACTGTCATCACAGTTCAAGGAACAGGATCCTGGGTGTGTTAATACAGCACTTGAACCATAAGGCACTTCTTACAGTACTTATCAGTATAATGATAGGTCACCTATAATAAGGCACTTCTTACAGTACTTATCAGTATAATGATAGGTCACCTATAATAAGGCACTTCTTACAGTACTTATCAGTATAATGATAGGTCACCTATAATAAGGCACTTCTTATCAGTATAATGATAGGTCACCTTAATCAGTATAAGTGATAGGTCACCTATAATACAGTATGCACTTCTTACAGTACTTATCAGTATAATGATAGGTCACCTATAATAAGGCACTTCTTACAGTACTTATCAGTATAATGATAGGTCACCTATAATAAGGCACTTCTTACAGTACTTATCAGTATAATGATAGGTCACCTATAATAAGGCACTTCTTACAGTACTTATCAGTATAATGATAGGTCACCTATAATAAGGCACTTCTTACAGTACTTATCAGTATAATGATAGGTCACCTATAATAAGGCACTTCTTACAGTACTTATCAGTATAATGATAGGTCACCTATAATAAGGCACTTCTTACAGTACTTATCAGTATAATGATAGGTCACCTATAATAAGGCACTTCTTACAGTACTTATCAGTATAATGATAGGTCACCTATAATAAGGCACTTCTTACAGTACTTATCAGTATAATGATAGGTCACCTATAATAAGGCACTTCTTACAGTACTTATCAGTATAATGATAGGTCACCTATAATAAGGCACTTCTTACAGTACTTATCAGTATAATGATAGGTCACCTATAATAAGGCACTTCTTACAGTACTTATCAGTATAATGATAGGTCACCTATAATAAGGCACTTCTTACAGTACTTATCAGTATAATGATAGGTCACCTATAATAAGGCACTTCTTACAGTACTTATCAGTATAATGATAGGTCACCTATAATAAGGCACTTCTTACAGTACTTATCAGTATAATGATAGGTCACCTATAATAAGGCACTTCTTACAGTACTTATCAGTATAATGATAGGTCACCTATAATAAGGCACTTCTTACAGTACTTATCAGTATAATGATAGGTCACCTATAATAAGGCACTTCTTACAGTACTTATCAGTATAAAGATAGGTCACCTATAATAAGGCACTTCTTACAGTACTTATCAGTATAATGATAGGTCACCTATAATAAGTCACTTATGATAGGTTTTGTAAATAGTCAATTTAACGAGGCAAGTCAGTTAAGAACAAATTCTTATTTACAATGACAGCCCACCAGGGAAAGGTGGGTTAACTGCCTTGTTCAGGGGCAGAACAACAGATTTTTACCTTGTCAGCTCAGGGATTCGATCCAGCAACCTTTCAGTTCCCAGCCCAACACTCTAACCCCTAGGCTACCTGCCACCCCAGGTCACTTATAATAGGTCCCTTATGATAGTTCAATTATGATGTTACTTATGATAGGTGACTTATGATAGGTCAATTATGATACGTGACTTATGATAGGTCACTTATGATACGTGACTTATGATAGGTCACTTATGATAGGTCACTGATAGGTGTGCGTTGGCACTAAGGATACAGGTTATTACATTGTGCTAATGTTAGGTTTCTTTGGTAATATGGATGAACGGTCATATACATTGTAATACATTATTAAGATTCCTTATCAATTAAAAGTCTGGGGATATAAGTGGAGTCCTTTCCACTATTTCAGTCAAGAGACGCTCGCTCTCTCTCTCTCTCTAAAGTGGGGCTCTCTTTCCGACTGCCACTCTCCTCTCTTCGTCCCTTGATTCTCAAACCCCTCTCTCACATCGTATCCTCTTCCTCCTCTTCCACGTCTTCCTGTTGTGGGAGGAGTCTGTAGTGGTCAAGGCCCAGTGGTAGGAAGCTAGCCCTGGGTCGGCCATCATCCTCCACCGAAGGGGTATGCTGGGAGTTGGAGTCCAGGGCGTCGCTGGAGTTGCACTTGGTGTACCTCTCTCTGTCTATCTCCTGGCCCGCGAGCTCCCCCTCGGGGCCCATGCCACGGTTCTTCAGCCAGGAGTGGAAGTAGCCAACAGGGACAGGCAGGGTGGCAGCCAGGATCAGCATGGCCAACATGGCCAGGGCCCAGCCTGGGTACTCCAGAGTTGTCTCCGATGCCTGGAGAGGAAGACATACATTCTAAGGGTTTCAAAAGGGTCCTTCGGGTGTCCCCATAGGAGAACCCTTTCTGGTTCAAGGTAGAACCCTTTTTGGTTCCAGGTAGAACTCTTTAAGGTTCCATGTAGAACCCTCTGTGTTAAGGGTTCTACATGGAACTCAAAAGGGTTCTTCTAGAGGCAAAAGAAACGCACACCTATTTTGGCGAGGTGCTGGCCAGCGGAGTAGAACACTTGAATAATTTATAATAATGAATAACCTAATAACCAAGGTTTTGCCAGACAAGCTGTCTTCATCAGGGTATAATAATAAACAATGCAGGATGACATGATCTTTTTCAAGGTCAGTCTCAGAAAAAGAAGCATTCTTGCCTTCTAACTACCCGCTATTCAAAGTTCTCTGAACAAGTTAAGGGAATCGTTCACAAACATTGGCACATTCTAAGATCCAATGAGAGTATCAGTAATGTGTTTTCAGACCTTCCCTTGGTTGTATTCTCGTGGGGCAGAAATCTCAGAGATGAATTGGTAAACTCTGATTTACCCACACCAAGATATCCCTGCAGAACATCTATTTGCGCCCCTACTGGATGGAAACTACAAGTGTAACGGTTGTGCTCAATGTAATGGCACTTATAAATGTAGATCCTTCAAACACCCACAAACAGGGAAACAGATCCCAATCAAAGGTGTTATTACGTGCTCCACTAAGGCAGTTATTTATCTTATAACTTGTCCTTGTGGTAAAAATGATGTGGGTAAAACAAAACACAAATTAAAAGTATGTATCTCAGAGCATCGTAGCACCATTAGGTACAAAAACTCGACTTACCCAGTTACAGCACACTTTTTGGAAGCAAACCACTCGATTCCGTCCTTACGTTATATCGGCATCGAACCCTAGGAGAGGGGGTGGTCTCGACAATTTATTTTTAAAACGAGAGGCTTTAATTTAAAGACCCTTGCTCCCTTCGGTCTCAACGTAGACTGTGATCTGAAGCCATTCTTGTGATTATTGTGATTTTGCTGTTGTAAATGTTTGTAGTGGCCAGATTGCATCTATGATCGTATGCTATCCATTCATGTTTTTGGTATGTTATTTTTATATCTGAGAATTAACCAATGATATCAGGCCACACCCAGCTATGATTACAGACACCTGTGTTTGTCCTTTGACACTATATAAACTAGTCACCCTGCAGTGTTTGTTATCACACCCTGATGAACACAGCTTGTCTGTCCAAACGTTGGTTTTTAGGTTATTACATTATTGCATCTGAGCTCCTAAAGTGTGCGGCACTCAAAAGGGTTCTACCTGGAACCAAAAGGGTTCTACCTGGAACCAAAAGGGTTCTACCTGGAACCAAAAAGGGTTTTTCAAAGGGTTCTCAAAATGGGACAGTCAAATAACCCTTTTAGGTTCTAGATAGCACCTTGTATAGGGGGATGAGAGTGAAAGAGGGAGAGAAAAAAAAGAGAAAAGAAAGAAAGAGGGAAAGGGAGGGAAAGAGGGAGGGAGGGAGGGAGGTATAAGAAGAGAGTGAAAAAAGAACATGAGTGTAATCAAGCAATTGAGAGAAAAATGTACTTCAAGGAAGTTAGGAAGGAAGTTAGGAAGGAAGTTAGTTCAAGGAAGTTAGGAAGGAAGTTAGGAAGGAAGTTAGGAAGGTCAAAAGGAAGAAAGGAAAGGAAGCCCTCCATCTAGCCAGCCAGGAACAGGGACCAGGGCCATTGCAGGGGTATCTCACCGTGGTGTGGTTCCAGGCTGTGTAGGTCGGTCGTTTGAAGACCATTCGCAGTAGACTTGCCGCCAGCAGGCCCACCATAGCAAACAGACACACGTACTTCCACAGGTACTTATACAGCACCGGGGGGCGCCATTTCAGCATGATCTCAATGTCATCCAAGAAGCTAGGGACGAGAGGAGATACTAGATGTGTCCTCATCACAGATGCTGAATCTCAAACCAACCCCATATAGCCTCTAGCCCACTAGACTCTTGTGGAGATGTTAGAGGATTAGATAGCTGTCCAGGCATGTAAACTTCATCTATATTTGAGACATTTTGGATGATAAGAATTGTTCCCTTCAGAAAATGAAGGGTTAAAAGTCAATTAACCTGGTACTTGCCTAGTTAAATAAAGGTTAAATAAATGTAAACTTCATCTATATGGTGGATGATAAGAATTTGTTTTAACTGAGGCCTAGTTAAATAAAGGTTAAATAATGTAAACTTCATCTATATGTGGATGATAAGAATTTGTTTGCCTAGTTAAATAAAGGTGTACTTGCCTAGTTAAATAAAAGGTTAAATAATGTAAACTTCATCTATATGTGGATGATAAGAATTTGTTTTAAAATAATGTAAACTTCATCTATATGTGGATGATGACTGACTTGCCTAGTTAAATAAAGGTTAAATAATGTAAACTTCATCTATATGTGGATGATAAGAATTTGTTTTAACTGATTGCCTATTAAATAAAGAAATAATGTAAACTTCATCTAATGTGGATGATAAGAATTTGTTTTAACTGACTTGCCTAGTTAAATAAAGGTTAAATAATGTAAACTTCATCTATATGTGATAAGATGATAAGAAATTTGTTTCTAACTGACTTGCCTAGTTAAATAAAGGTTAAATAATGTAAACTTCATCTATATGCGGATGATAAGAATTTGTTTTAACTGACTTGCCTAGTTAAATAAAGGTTCAAAAATGTAAACTTCATCTATATGCGGATGATAAGAATTTGTTTTAACTGACTTGCCTAGTTAAATAAAGGTTAAATAATGTAAACTTCATCTATATGCGGATGATAAGAATTTGTTTTAACTGACTTGCCTAGTTAAATAAAGGTTAAATAATGTAAACTTCATCTATATGCGGATGATAAGAATTTGTTTTAACTGACTTGCCTAGTTAAATAAAGGTTAAATAATGTAAACTTCATCTATATGATAAGAATTTGTTTTAACTGACTTGCCTAGTTAAATAAAGAAATAATGTAAACTTCATCTATATGTGATAAGAATTTGTTTTAACTGACTTGCCTAGTTAAATAAAGGTTAAATAATGTAAACTTCATCTATATGCGGATGATAAGAATTTGTTTTAACTGACTTGCCTAGTTAAATAAAGGTTAAATAATGTAAACTTCATCTATATGCGGATGATAAGAATTTGTTTTAACTGACTTGCCTAGTTAAATAAAGGTTAAATAATGTAAACTTCATCTATATGCGGATGATAAGAATTTGTTTTAACTGACTTGCCTAGTTAAATAAAGGTTAAATAATGTAAACTTCATCTATATGGGATGATAAGAATTTGTTTTAACTGACTTGCCTAGTTAAATAAAGGTTAAATAATGTAAACTTCATCTATATGTGGATGATAAGAATTTGTTTTAACTGACTTGCCTAGTTAAATAAAGGTTAAATAATGTAAACTTCATCTATATGTGGATGATAAGAATTTGTTTTAACTGACTTGCCTAGTTAAATAAAGGTTAAATAATGTAAACTTCATCTATATGTGGATAAGAATTTGTTCTTATAAGAATTTGTTTTAACTGACTTGCCTAGTTAAATAAAGGTTAAATAATGTAAACTTCATCTATATGCGGATGATAAGAATTTGTTTTAACTGACTTGCCTAGTTAAATAAAGGTTAAATAATGTAAACTTCATCTATATGCGGATGATAAGAATTTGTTCTTAACTGACTTGCCTAGTTAAATAAAGGTTAAATAATGTAAACTTCATCTATATGCGGATGATAAGAATTTGTTCTTAACTGACTTGCCTAGTTAAATAAAGGTTAAATAATGTAAACTTCATCTATATGCGGATGATAAGAATTTGTTCTTAACTGACTTGCCTAGTTAAATAAAGGTTAAATAATGTAAACTTCATCTATATGCGGATGATAAGAATTTGTTCTTAACTGACTTGCCTAGTTAAATAAAGGTTAAAAAATGTTTTTCTTCTTTTTCATGATGTATGCTAATACATAATTAACTGCCCCAAACTGTTGATCTGGATGTGTTAAAACTACAGGAAGATTTTATAGCTATTCAGGAATACCTTGCTGATTTAAAACGTGTGCTTAATATGGGCAAAACGAAATACATGTTGTTAACAAACTCTCGTAAGAATGTTTAAGATGAACTACATGTTCACTCATTAGATGGAACGTGCTCCCCCATATGAAGGGAAAGCAGCAGAAAATAGTCAAATAAAGAAACCCCCTGAATGAGTAGGTATGTCCAAACTTTGACTGGTACTGTATATATATATATATATTACGATGTTGTAGTATGTTGGGCACATTTGTAAAAGAGACGTAGGTCTCAATATGTCTTCCCTGTTAAAACAAAGGTTCAATAGAAAAACAAATACAAAAGGTTGTAAATCTACAGATTAAGGACAAGAGGATTCTAATATCCCATAAATCCTTGCAATAAATGCGAAAAAAATCTAAACAATGGGACTAGCAATACGAGCGAAGTGGATGTTAGCATTGCAGAAAGTTTCAGCTAACTACTCAGCAAGTACGTAACTGTTTTTCTCTCATCCTATTCATTTAAATGTGTTTAAAATGACTACACTACCGCCACTTTATTACTTAATGTCCTGACCGCTGGTCACATTTACAATACTAATCCTGTAGAATCAGCAACGGTGCTGGACCAATGAATTTGTTTATTTTAGAATGCTTCGCATGGAATTATTATGTTGTCCTAACCTGTGTATTTTTGACCTAGATCAGAGGTCAGGTGAAAGCTACCACCATATTGCTTACACCTATCCAATCCTCTCAGATCTACACAAGTGCCTAGGACCCAGGGAAATGGGGTTGATATGGGATTGGAAAGGTAGACTTGAAGTAAAGTTAAGACAGTCCCCCTTTCGACAACAAAGTCGTTATACCATAGTGTGTTAAACTTTATACCATAATAGCATTGGAAAACATGACAATTCAATGTGTAATTATACAAACTACCACTAGGTGTCAGAGTTGTAAGTACTATGTAACAATCTGTTCCTACACTATAACACCATACATACACAGAAATCATTTCCACCATATGGTATGAAAGTCCCGCCTACTCTCTGGATCATGTCCCACGCCGTTTTTGAATGGCCTTCAAGATTATATTTTCAAATTCATCAAAACGCGGTCAGTTAAAATGTATATAATATAATATTTGTATCGTGGGTTAATTTACTTCTACCCAGTGCCACCCATGAAGGTTTTCAATTACAAAAAAGAAGACACAGTTGAAAACCTTCATGAAAGGCAACAGTTAGAAGTAAATTAAACCATTAATAGAAATATAATTTGACATACACTAAGTATACAAAACATTAGGAACACTTTCCTATTGAGTTGTCCCCCTTTTCCCTCAGAACAGCCTCATTTCATTGGGGCATAGACTCTACAAGGTGTCAAATGCGTTCCAAAGGAATGCTGGCCAATGTTGACTCCAATGCTTCCTACAGTTGTGTCAAATTGGCTGGATGTCCTTTGGGTGGTAGACCATTCTTTATACATCTGGGAAACTGTTGAGCGTGAAAACCCCAGCAGGGTTTCAGTTCTTGACACACTGAAACCGGTGTTTGAGTTCAAAGGCATTTACAGTAAATATGTTGCCTTGTCCATTCACCCTCTGAATGGAACACATTCACAATTCAGGTCTCAGTCGTCTCAAGGCTTAAACATCCTTCTTTAACCAGTCTCCTCCTCTTCATCTACACTGATTGAAGTGGATTTATCAAGTGACATCAATAAGGGATTATAGCTTTCACATGGAGTCACCTGGTCAGTCTGTCATGTATAGAGCAGGTATTGTTTTGTACACTCAGTGTATATCTTAAATGGCTGCGTTTTGATGAATTTGATTTTATATTCTTGAAGCCCAATTCAAAAACCCTATGGGACATGATCCAGAAAGTAGGCAGGATCGTACCGTATTACGGAGGGACATCGCAATGTGACGTATGGGACATGATCCAGAAAGTAGGCAGGATCGTACCGTATTACGGAGGGACATCGCAATGTGACGTATGGGACATGATCCAGAAAGTAGGCAGGATCGTACCGTATTACGGAGGGACATCGCAATGTGACGTATGGGACATGATCCAGAAAGTAGGCAGGATCGTACCGTATTACGGAGGGACATCGCAATGTGACGTATGGGACATGATCCAGAAAGTAGGCAGGATCATCGCAATGTGACGTCCAGAAAGTTACGGAGGGACATCCAGAAAGTAGGCAATGTGACGTATGGGACATGATCCAGAAAGTAGGCAGGATTGTACCGTATTACGGAGGGACATCGCAATGTGACGTATGGGACATGATCCAGAAAGTAGGCAGGATTGTACCGTATTACGGAGGGACATCGCAATGTGACGTATGGGACATGATCCAGAAAGTAGGCAGGATTGTACCGTATTACGGAGGGACATCGCAATGTGACGTATGGGACATGATCCAGAAAGTAGGCAGGATTGTACCGTATTACGGAGGGACATCGCAATGTGACGTATGGGACATGATCCAGAAAGTAGGCAGGATTGTACCGTATTACGGAAGTAGGCAGGATCGTACCGTTTTACGGAGGGACATCGCAATGTGACGTATGGGACATGATCCAGAAAGTAGGCAGGATCGTACCGTATTACGGAGGGACATCGCAATGTGACGTATGGGACATGATCCAGAAAGTAGGCAGGATCGTGATCCACCAGGATATTACGGAGGGACATCGCAATGTGACGTATGGGACATGATCCAGAAAGTAGGCAGGATCGTACCGTATTACGGAGGGACATCGCAATGTGACGTATGGGACATGATCCAGAAAGTAGGCAGGATCGTACCGTATTACGGAGGGACATCGCAATGTGACGTATGGGACATGATCCAGAAAGTAGGCAGGATCGTACCGTATTACGGAGGGACATCGCAATGTGACGTATGGGACATGATCCAGAAAGTAAACCATGAGGGACATAACTTATCCAAAGAACATGATCCAGAAAGTAGGCAGGATGTACATCACTGGACATTAATGTGACGTATTACATGATATTAGGCAGGATACTATTACACTGGTATTATACTATTATACATGATAGAAAGTAGGCAGGATCGTACCGTTATTACACTGGTATTATACTATTACACTGGTATTATACTATTATACTGATACTATACATTACTGGTATTATACTATTACACTGGTATTATACTATTACACTGGTATTATACTATTACACTGATACTATTACACTGGTATTATACTATTACACTGGTATTATACTATTACACTGGTATTATACTATTACACTGGTATTATACTATTACACTGGTATTATACTATTACACTGGTATTATACTATTACACTGGTATTATACTATTACACTGGTATTATACTATTACACTGGTATTATACTATTACACTGGTATTATACTATTACACTGGTATTATACTATTACACTGGTATTATACTATTACACTGGTATTATACTATTATATTGGTATTATACTATTACACTGGTATTATACTATTACACTGGTATTATACTATTACATTGATATTGGTAAACCTGTTTGGACATCTTACCGGTCAGCTCCGTACACCCAGGCCACAGCGAATGTCTCAAAGACCACCACGATGATCAGGGGTAGGGTGGCAGAGTAGTCATCGAACATTGTCACAAAGTAGTTCCCCGAGCGCTGGGTAAACAAAAGTCCGATCACAAAGCCCAGAGCACAGCTGCACACTGAACCATAACGACAAAGAACACAGCTATTTAGTGACCTACTGAACCATAACGACAAAGAACACAGCTATTTAGTGACCTACTGAACCATAACGACAAAGAACACAGCTATTTAGTGACACACTGAATCATAATGACAAAGAACACAGCTATTTAGTGACCTACTGAACCATAACGACAAAGAACACAGCTATTTAGTGACCTACTGAACCATAACGACAAAGAACACAGCTATTTAGTGACCTACTGAACCATAACGACAAAGAACACAGCTATTTAGTGACCTACTGAACCATAATGACAAAGAACACAGCTATTTAGTGACCTACTGAACCATAACGACAAAGAACACAGCTATTTAGTGACCTACTGAACCATAACGACAAAGAACACAGCTATTTAGTGACCTACTGAACCATAACGACAAAGAACACAGCTATTTAGTGACCTACTGAACCATAACGACAAAGAACACAGCTATTTAGTGACCTACTGAACCATAACGACAAAGAACACAGCTATTTAGTGACCTACTGAAACATAATGACAAAGAACACAGCTATTTAGTGACCTACTGAACCATAACGACAAAGAACACAGCTATTTAGTGACTACTGAACCATAATGACAAAGAACACAGCTATTTAGTGACCTACTGAAAAGAACCATAATTACAAAGAACACAGCTATTTAGTGACCTACTGAACCATAACGACAAAGAACACAGCTATTTAGTGACCACTGAACCATAATGACAAAGAACACAGCTATTTAGTGACCTACTGAACCATAACGACAGAACACAGAAGTGACACTGAACCATAATGACACTGAATCATAATGACAAAGAACACAGCTATTTAGTGACTCACTGAACCATAATGACAAAGAACACAGCTATTTAGTGACCTACTGAACCATAATGACAAAGAACACAGCTATTTAGTGACTCACTGAACCATAATGACAAAGAACAGATATTTAGTGACACACTGAATCATAATGACAAAGAACACAGCTATTTAGTGACACACAGACTAAATGTTTCAAAGACAGACAAAGAGCACAACTACAAACTAAAACTTGTTATATTTTTTGGTGTTTCAGTTTGTAGTTGTGCTCTTTGTCTGTCTTTGAAACATTTAGTTGAGTGTGTGTGCGCACGTGTGTGTACGTGTGTACGTGTGTACGTGTGCACGTGTGTGTATTTGTGTATTGGGTCATTGGTGTGTGTGAACATGTCTGCATTACCAGTGAGCATGGTCCGGTGGCGTCCCAGCAGGCTGAAGTTGTCCATGAGGGGGGTGAGGATCCCCTGCATGGTGCCGAACATGGTGCTCATGCCCAGGTTGAGCAGCATGAGGAAGAAGAGCGTGGACCAGAAGGGGCTGGCAGGGAACTGGGCCATGGCCTCTGTGAAGGCAATGAACGCCAGGCCCGTCCCTTCCACACCCTGGGGGTTAGAGAGAGAGGGACAAGAGGGACAAACACTTTCATTTATGTGGAGTATGTTGATATTTGTAACTTGTATTCCATGTGGAGTATGTTGATATTTGTAACTTGTATTCCATGTGGAGTATGTTGATATTTGTAACTTGTATTCTATGTGGAGTATGTTGATATTTGTAACTTGTATTCTATGTGGAATATGTTGATATTTGTAACTTGTATTCTACGTGGAATATGATGATATTTATAAACTGTATTCTTTGTGGAATATGATGATATTTATCAACTGTATTCTATGTGGAATATGATGATATTTAGAAACTGTATTCTATGTGGAGTATGTTGATATTTGCAACCTGCCTTTCTCAATAACGTATTGAAATTAAGAGGGTTTGAGCGACATATGGGTTAGAGAGGGGTTAGATATGGGTTAGAGAGGGGTTAGAGATGGGTTAGGGAATTTGTTAGACATGGGTTAGAGAGGGGTTAGAGATGGGTTAGCAAGGGGTTAGAGAGGGGTTAGAGAGGGGTAGGATATGGGTTAGAGAGGGGTTGAACTGTATTCTATGTGGAATATGATGATATTTATCAACTATTCTATGTTAGGGGTTAGAAATGGGTTAGAGAGGGGTTAGAGAGGGGTTAGAGATGGGTTAGAGATGGGTTAGAGATGGGTTAGAGATGGGCTAGAGATGGGTTAGAGAATGGGTTAGAGAGGGGTTAGAGATGGGTTAGAGAGGGGTTAGAGAGGGGTTAGAGATGGGTTAGAGGGGTTAGGGGGGTTAGAGATGGGTTAGAGAGGGGTTAGAGAGGGGTTAGAGATGGGGGTTAGAGAGGGGTTAGAGAGGGGTAGAGGGGGGTTAAAAAAAATGTAATAGAGAAAGGGAGAGAACGAGGGAGGGAGGGAGGAAGGGAGGGAGGGAGAGAACGGGGGAACGAGGGAGGGAACGAAGGAGAGAACAAGGGAGGGAGAGAACACGGGAGGTAGGGAGAGAACGAGGGAGGGAGAGAACACGGGAGGGAGGGAGAGAATGCTTGAGGGGGGGGGCAAGGTTTTAACAGGAGGTTATAAGGGCTGAAGAAAGAGAGGGAATACAAGGTAGGGAAACAGTTAGAGCCAGGTAAAGACAGTTAGAGCCAGGTAAAGACAGTTAGAGCCAGGTAAAGACAGTTAGAGCCAGGTAAAGACAGCTCTTTATTAATAACTTTCTGCCTACATTACAAAGGACTCCTTTCTCCATTATTTCTGAAAATAGGATTTGAACCACAAGCCCCCTAAAACCTATTCTAACCCTCACCTTGCTCATCTCCTCATCCAGGTCACAGTCGGTGATGTTTGTCCCCACCTGGGAGCCGTAGTGATGGTACCATTCTCTGTAGTCAGGTATGGTGACGGAGGCAGGATCAGACATGTTGAACCACGGCCACCAGTGATGGTTGCTTCCATGTGTGGCCATGTCGTTTAACAGGCCCAGATTTCTGAAGGGTGGGAGGTGACGTAGTCGGAGCTTAGAATTAGAAGGTTCCTTCTGTAAAAAGTTGATTCTGAGATAATTGGCTTTAAAGTTACCAACCCCTATTGTTTTGAATGGTGTGAGCAATTTCTATGTCATATCCTTATTCACTTAACAACATGAATTGGGGGTATTTAGAGTACTATATAGGTAGAGAACATTGAACAGAACAAGATTATGTCCAGAACTCACAAAATTACAGATAGAACATGATAATTCCAAGCTCTCAATATCGAAATTCCCTTCAGGTACATCGCTAATACTTTATTTGAAGGTATGCTTACACTCTTAGAAAAAAAGGTTCCGAAAAGGTTAGTCAGATGGACCCATAGGAGAACCATTTTGGTTCCAGGTAGAACCCTTTTTGGTTCCATGTAGAAACTGGAACCAAAAGGGTTCTACCTGCCACCAACAATAGTTCTTCAAAGGGTTCTCCTATGTGGACAGTTGAAGAACCCTTTAAGGTTCTAGATAGCACCTTTCTTTCTAAGAGTGTACATATAGACATGTCTTGGATATGTTTCCATAATATTGACATGCTTTATAAAGGGATAGTTCATCCGAAGTAACAAAATGACATTTCTTTCACACTCACTCACTCACTCACTCACTCACTCACTCACTCACTCACTCACTCACTCACTCACTCACTCACTCACTCACTCACTCACTGTTAAGGGAATTTTTTATCAATGATGACTAATTATGTATACATTTCAATCAGGACTGACTAATCAGAATACTATTATGTTACTGTATATGTACTAATCAGAATACTATTATGTTACTGTATATGTATGAATTTTCTTTTTAATCTTAGTACTGAATATAATGTGTGCAAATATAATCAATAATTAGAACAACGACTGTCTGTACCATGGTAGAAATGAATGAACTCATAGCCAGACTGGCTTGAAGGCTTATCTACACCAGCTGTCCTAAGCTCAAGTCATATATCATCTTAATAGGGGAAGACAATGTGAGAACCATACAGCCTTTGTACTAGAGCGGAGATGGCCCGGGTGGGTACCGAAACTAATGACGTCATTTTAAGTTTATAACCTGTGGTAAAATGTGTAAGGAGCAGTACTCTCGTGAATAAAGGCTGCTGTTTGACTTTAAGACTGGGCTCTGTCCATTTTTATACTAATAAGGGTCATACATATCCTTATGAATTGACAGAGTGTTTCATTTTAATTGGGTGTTAAAACATAGAGGAATTTAATTCCTACAACACTCACTCACTCACTCACTCACAAACACACACCCACAATCCCCTCCTTGACTCCATACTTACTGGGTGATGCAGTTCAGGACAATGTTCTTGGCCCTGAAGCCCAGCACTACGAACACCACCAGTGATGCGAGCACTGAGGTCATGAAGTTGATGCAAGAGACCATGAGCGCGTCACGGTGACAGTTGTTGTGGATGGGGTTGTAGGAAGAGTAGGCAATCACAGAGCCGTAGCCCAGGCCCAGGGCAAAGAACACCTGTGTGGCTGCCTGCCGCCACACCTGTACCTCAGCCCAAATTTCTATCTGAGACAGAGAGACAGAGAAAGAGAGAAAGAGACAAAAGCGAGAGAGAGACAAAAGAGAGAAAGAGAGAGAGAGAGAGAGCAAGAGAGAGCGAGAGCGAGAGAGAGAGTGAGTGACAGCATAAGACTAAATTCTATTCTATTTATATTCTGTCAATTCAGGAAGTGAATAGAAATTCTTGTTTTTTTCCCCCTTGTTTTTAAGCATCTTTGTACATCTTTGAGACTCTACTTGGAATTAAAAGCGCAAAATCAATGAAATATATTATTATTATAGTACTTACTTTAGGGTAGAACATGTAGGCGATTCCCTCCTTGGCTCCATCCAGCATCAAGCCTCTGACGAGGAAGATGAACAGCACAGCATAGGGGAAGACTGAGGAGAAATACATCACCTAAGGAGAATTACAATCCAATTAGGAACCATTAGTTCTTTTAATGGAGATTGTAAAATATGTCTATGGATTTGGGAGAGGTTGCATTTCTCCAGCCCCATTCCTCAGCTGTATACCAGGACAGGTGGTGGGGTTGCCGGTTTGTTGTTTTTCCAATTTCAGAATGTATCTTTAACTTTACCTATAGGTAGATATAGGGCTGGGTTCATGGACACAGACTAAGTACCATAAGATATTGGATTAAATCAATATTTATCAAAAGACATTCTACATTCTCTTTTAAAAACTATACATGAAAAAATAACATTTAACAAGACAAGGTCAACGAAGGAGGACATTAACATTAAACAATTTAAAAGTAACATATGCCAAAAACAGAATTCAGTCACTTTCCTTCACAGCTAGCGTGTTAACTACTAGCCTACCATAATCATGGTTAGTGGTTGCCGGGGGCGACACTTCTGAGGGTCAAGGCAGGTGGTGACCCGTTTTACTGTTTGTAACATGCTATATGTTATGAAAAAGATGAACTGAGAGCATCCTTACCTTGGCAGAGGACTTGATGCCTTTGATCATGGCTAGACAGACGATGGCCCAGGCAGCCAGCAGACAGCCCGTCATGATGGGGTTAAACTCACCAGACTCATCGATGGAGTCTGTGATGTCGAGAGCCTTCCGGAACCAGAAGTATGAGGTTGGGGAGCTACCTAAGCATTCCTTTACTGACAGACAGAGAGAGAAGGAGGGAGAGGAAGTGAGAGAGATGTATAGTTTACACACACAAACCCTGCTCTTGTAGAATACAACATGTCCATTACACATCTAAACACAAATAAGGAGAAGCATGATATGAACCACACACACACACACACACACACACACACACACACACACACACACACACACACACACACACACACACACACACACACACACACACACACACACACACACACACACACACACACACACACACACACACAGTCTTGTACAACTAACCTTGTAGGGACAAAATACTATACTACACACACACAGCTAGTGAATACCAGTGTTATTGGTGGTCATGTTGATGGGACACTGCTCCCAGGGTAGAGGATACTGGAAGGAGTTGCCCATGTAGAAGAGACTCCATGCGATGATGACATTGTAGTAGAGAGCCACAAAGAAACACACCTGTGGAAGGAAGACGGGGTTAATACAGTATTTAACATGCTAGCTGCACCTGAGGAAGGAAGACAGGGTTAATACAGTATTTAACATGCTAGCTGCACCTGAGGAAGGAATACAGGGTTAATGCAGTATTTAACATGCTAGCCGCACCTGAGGAAGGAAGACAAGGGGGTAATACAGTATTTAACATGCTAGCTGCACCTGAGGAAGGAAGACAGGGTTAATGCAGTATTTAACATGCTAGCTGCACCTGAGGAAGGAAGACAGGGTTAATGCAGTATTTAACATGCTAGCTGCACCTGAGGAAGGAAGACAGGGTTAATGCAGTATTTAACATGCTAGCTGCACCTGAGGAAGGAAGACAGGGTTAATGCAGTATTTAACATGCTAGCTGCACCTGAGGAAGGAAGACAGGGTTAATACAGTATTTAACATGCTAGCTGCACCTGAGGAAGGAAGACGGGGTTAATACAGTATTTAACATGCTAGCTACACCTGAGGAAGGAAGACAGGGTTAATACAGTATTTAACATGCTAGCTGCACCTGAGGAAGGAAGACAGGGTTAATGCAGTATTTAACATGCTAGCTGCACCTGAGGAAGGAAGACAAGGGGGTAATACAGTATTTAACATGCTAGCCGTGCACCTGTAGACTTCCAGTCATTGCAAATCAAATCAAACTTTATTTGTCACATGCGTCAAATACAACAAGTACCGTGAAATGCTTACTTACAAGCCCTTAACCAACAGCGCAGTTCAAGACGAGTTAAGAAAATATTTACCAAATAAACTAAAGTAAAAAATAATAAAAAGTAACACAATAAAATAACAATAATGAGCTATGTCAGTGTTAACCAATAGGGTGTCAGTGCATAAGTCATACCAACACAGGGGAGAGTGCACTGCCCCACTCAGGAGGCCCCCTAGGGTGTCAGTGTTAACCAATAGGGTGTCAGTGCATAAGTCATACCAACACAGGGGAGAGAGCACTGCCCCACTCAGGAGGCCCGAGGGTGTCAGTGTTAACCAATAGGGTGTCAGTGCATAGGGTGTCAGTCATACCAACACAGGGGAGAGAGCACTGCCCCACTCAGGAGGCCCTAGGGTGTCAGTGCGCCAATAGGGTGTCAGTGCATAAGTCATACCAACACAGGGGAGAGAGCACTGCCCCACTCAGGAGGCCCTAGGGTGTCAGTGTTAACCAATAGGGTGTCAGTGCAATAAGTCATACCAACACAGGGGAGAGCACTGAGAGCACTGCCCCAATAGGGTGTCAGTGCAGGAGGCCCTAGGGGTCAGTGTTAACCAATAGGGTGTCAGTGCATAAGTCAACCAACACAGGGGAGAGACTGCACTGGAGGCCCGAGGGTGTCCCTCTAAGTCAGGAGGCCCTAGGGTAGTGTCAGTGTTAACCAATAGGGTGTCAGTGCATAAGTCATACCAACACAGGGGAGAGAGCACTGCCCCACTCAGGAGGCCCTAGGGTGTCAGTGTTAACCAATAGGGTGTCAGTGCATAAGTCATACCAACACAGGGGAGAGAGCACTGCCCAGGAGGCCCTGGGTGTCACAGTCAGGAGGCCCTAGGGTGTCAGTGTTAACCAATAGGGTGTCAGTGCATAAGTCATACCAACACAGGGGAGAGAGCACTGCCCCACTCAGGAGGCCCTAGGGTGTCAGTGTTAACCAATAGGGTGTCAGTGCATAAGTCATACCAACACAGGGGAGAGAGCACTGCCCCACTCAGGAGGCCCTAGGGTGTCAGTGTTAACCAATAGGGTGTCAGTGCATAAGTCATACCAACACAGGGGAGAGAGCACTGCCCCACTCAGGAGGCCCTAGGGTGTCAGTGTTAACCAATAGGGTGTCAGTGCATAAGTCATACCAACACAGGGGAGAGAGCACTGCCCCACTCAGGAGGCCCTAGGGTGTCAGTGTTAACCAATAGGGTGTCAGTGCATAAGTCATACCAACACAGGGGAGAGAGCACTGCCCCACTCAGGAGGCCCTAGGGTGTCAGTGTTAACCAATAGGGTGTCAGTGCATAAGTCATACCAACACAGGGGAGAGAGCACTGCCCCACTCAGGAGGCCCTAGGGTGTCAGTGTTAACCAATAGGGTGTCAGTGCATAAGTCATACCAACACAGGGGAGAGAGCACTGCCCCACTCAGGAGGCCCTAGGGTGTCAGTGTTAACCAATAGGGTGTCAGTGCATAAGTCATACCAACACAGGGGAGAGAGCACTGCCCCACTCAGGAGGCCCTAGGGTGTCAGTGTTAACCAATAGGGTGTCAGTGCATAAGTCATAAGTCATACCAACACAGGGAGAGAGCACTGCCCCACTCAGGAGGCCCTAGGGTGTCAGTGTTAACCAATAGGGTGTCAGTGCATAAGTCATACCAACACAGGGGAGAGAGCACTGCCCCACTCAGGAGGCCCTAGGGTGTCAGTGTTAACCAATAGGGTGTCAGTGCATAAGTCATACCAACACAGGGGAGAGAGCACTGCCCCACTCAGGAGGCCCTAGGGTGTCAGTGTTAACCAATAGGGTGTCAGTGCATAAGTCATACCAACACAGGGGAGAGAGGAGTGTGCAACTACTTCTCACACATTAGAAAGAGATCGTTCCCCTAACCACACACAGACAGACAGACAGACAGACAGACAGACAGACAGACAGACAGACAGACAGACAGACAGACAGACAGACACACAGGAGGCATAGACACACACAGACACACACACAGACAGACACAGACACAGACAGACAGACAGACAGACACAGACAGACACACACACACACACATAGACAGACACACACACACAGACAGACACACACAGACACACACACACAGACACACACACAGACACACACACAGACAGACACACACACACACACACACACACACACACACACACACAGACAGACACACACAGACAGACACACACACACAGACAGACACACACACAGACACACACACAGACACAAACCTCTAGCCTTCTCGAGCCACACAGGTGTACGAGTCAGTTTGTTTTGTATCTCTGTTTACCAGACATGAGGTGACTAAAAAGTTCATTATGGAGTGATCTCTCACTATAACTATGCTGTTTCTATGACCTCCTGCACGGTTAAACCAAGTTGACTGATTCTGACTGCTAGACTACACCAGTCTACTTCTGCAAGCTGTTCTGCTGTTCTTCTTTGCCTCAGGGCTTAAGGTCAGGTTCCAAACACGTCCACAGTCATTGGTGCAGGACCTGTTAACAACACTAGGAGCCATAATCACACTGTTGACTGATATTATGGATATTTATGCATATTCAAATATGCATTCTGCATGCATGGAGCTGTTTTTAACTTACCTGGAAATCTAGTCAACAGGTTTATTGTGTCGGGTCCTAGTCTATTTTTTTGCCTTCACCACAGATCTATAGCCTCAACATTAGGCCTTAACCGTCACCCTGGTGACAATGCTTGGCTCCCAAAACATTTCTGTCAGGCCAGGGAACAGCCTATGTTCCAGTGTTTCTAATTCCTGAGAACGTTCCTTTTGAAAACATTCTAGGAACAGTCTAGCAACATTGTGACAAATCAAGGGGCATGGAAGGAGGTTCCTTGTATTTTGCTCAATTGCCTTCAGCTATATTTAGACGGTTGTAGTTCATGTTTTGCTGTGTTCTAATGTACCATGGAATATATTGCTTTCTTATTCTTGACACTTCTCCCAGTCATATTTAAGGTTAGAACTACCTTTCTAAGTGTTCTGATGCTTCTAGCTTGGAGTTGTATTTTGATGATAACATAGCTACAGTATTGCACTTTTGAATGTGTATAGTATTGCTTACTAGGTGTGTCCAATCAATTGTGTAACCACTCCCTCTTCCAATTAGGGCTAATTGGAAAATCTGTTCAAAGAGGACATTGTATTATTTCTTTGTACTCCCTGACGAAGGCCATGCAGCCGAAACGCGTCAGATTTTTTAAACCTTGTTTCTATTGAACATGACATACTAATAAAGGCATTTTTCATCAATTATATGAAGAGTGACTTGGTCCTCCTTTCTTTTTGATGACCAATTCACCCCTTTTACCAAAGAGCACCTTCTATCTACCAACATCTACTATTGTGTACTTTAGTAGCGCTTCCCTTCCTCCTCTTTCTATGAGGTTCCTTGTATGTTGAATAATGACGAAGTCAAAATGTTCCTTCAGCCATCGTCCAAATGTTTCTCATGACAAGCAGAAGAAATAAATAACATTTTCTTGTATCACAACCAAACACCAGAATGGTAACCAACCAAACACCAGAATGGTAACCAACCAAACACCAGAATGGTAACCAACCAAACACCAGAATGGTAACCAACCAAACACCAGAATGGTAACCAGCCAAACACCAGAATGGTAACCAACCAAACACCAGAATGGTAACAACCAAACACCAGAATGGTAACCAACCAAACACCAGAATGGTAACCAGCCAAACACCAGAATGGTAACCAACCAAACACCAGAATGGTAACCAGCCAAACACCAGAATGGTAACCAGAAACACCAGAATGGTAACCAACCAAACACCAGAATGGTAACCAACCAAACACCAGAATGGTAACCAACCAAACACAAACACCAGAATGGTAACCAACCAAACACCAGAATGGTAACCAACCAAACACCAGAATGGTAACCAGATGAAAGCAGTCCCAACCAAACACCAGAATGGTAATCAGATGAAAGCAGTCCCAACCAAACACCAGAATGGTAATCAGATGAAAGCAGTCCCAACCAAACACCAGAATGGTAACCAACCAAACACCAGAATGGTAACCAACCAAACACCAGAATGGTAACCAACCAAACACCAGAATGGTAACCAGATGAAAGCAGTCCCAACCAAACACCAGAATGGTAACCAACCAAACACCAGAATGGTAACCAGATGAAAGCAGTCCCAACCAAACACCAGAATGGTAATCAGATGAAAGCAGTCCCAACCAAACACCAGAATGGTAACCAGATGAAAGCAGTTCCGACCAAACACCAGAATGGTAATCAGATGAAAGCAGTCCCAACCAAACACCAGAATGGTAACCAGATGAAAGCAGTCTCTGTGTGTGGTGGGAATGTGTATTGTTAGTTAGTTGAGAAACTAATCCCTGTGTATGGTGGGAATGTGTATTGTTAGTTAGTTGAGAAACTAGTCCCTGTGTGTGGTGGGAATGTGTATTGTTAGTTAGTTAGTTGAGAAACTAGTCCCTGTGTGTGGTGGGAATGTGTATTGTTAGTTAGTTGAGAAACTAGTCCCTGTGTGTGGTGGGAATGTGTATTGTTAGTTAGTTGACAAAATGTGCATCCCAAATGGCACTCTATTTACCTTTAATGTGCAGCACTACTTTTGACCAGGACCTATTGGGGCTCTGCCTCTCTGGTCAAAAGTAGTGCACTACAGATCCGCTATCTTAATGTAATCACTCTGTTGTTGCAGATCATTTTCCTGCACAGGAAAAGGAAACGCTCATTTTTGCAGGAAATGCTCATATTTGTGAATTCAATTTAAAAAAGGCTTCTAACGTTTGTAATTTCCACTTTAACATTTCAGACCTGATTTTCCCTACATAAATGTCCATGAATTATAATCCACATAATAATTGACATTTCCTGTTGCAGCAGGATTATTTTCCTGCTGTGAGAAGCAGGTTCAAATTAAGGTACGGCATCTGTACATAGCTGGAGTAGCCGATACCGGCCAACCTGTTGTGCTCACCATGCAGCTGGAGTAGCCGATACCGGCCAACCTGTTGTGCTCGCCATGCAGCTGGAGTAGCCGATACCGGCCAAACTGTTGTGCTCACCATGCAGCTGGAGTAGCCGATACCGGCCAAACTGTTGTGCTCACCATGTAGCTGGAGTAGCCGATACCGGCTAACCTGTTGTGCTCACCATGCAGCTGGAGTAGCCGATACCGGCCAACCTGTTGTTCTCACCATGCAGCTGGAGTAGCCGATACCGGCCAACTTGTTGTGCTCATCATGCAGCTGGAGTAGCCGA
The DNA here is from genome assembly GCF_018296145.1 of Oncorhynchus tshawytscha. NCBI lineage: Eukaryota > Metazoa > Chordata > Actinopteri > Salmoniformes > Salmonidae > Oncorhynchus > Oncorhynchus tshawytscha. The sequence goes on along the minus strand of NW_024609622.1, from coordinate 173,165 downwards.
TATCGGCCAACCTGTTGTGCTCATCATGCAGCTGGAGTAGCCGATACCGGCCAACCTGTTGTGCTCACCATGCAGCTGGAGTAGCCGATACCGGCCAACCTGTTGTGCTCACCATGCAGCTGGAGTAGCCGATACCGGCCAACTTGTTGTGCTCATCATGCAGCTGGAGTAGCCGATACCGGCCAACCTGTTGTGCTCACCATGCAGCTGGAGTAGCCGATACCGGCCAACCTGTTGTGCTCACCATGCAGCTGGAGTAGCCGATACCGACCAACCTGTTGTGCTCATCATGCAGCTGGTGTAGCCGATACCGGCCAACCTGTTGTGCTCACCATGCAGCTGGAGTAGCCGATACCGGCCAACCTGTTGTTCTCACCATGCAGCTGGAGTAGCCGATACCGGCAAACCTGTTGTTCTCACCATGCAGCTGGAGTAGCCGATACCGGCCAACCTGTTGTGCTCACCATGCAGCTGGAGTAGCCGATACCGGCCAGCTTGGGGGAGATGTGCTTCCACACACCGATGCTTCCCTGACGGATACACTGGCCCGCAGCCAGCTCCATGAAGAACAGGGGAACCCCCACCACCACCAACAGCATGACATAGAGAACCATGAATGCGCCTGCCAGGAGAAGAGAGAGGGAGAGGAGGCAGAGAGTTAAAGGGGAAATCTGCAGTTCACTGTTTCGGTAAACAGCTGAGGGATGGGGTTGGAGAAATGTAACCACTCTCAGATTCAAAGACAGAGCTATGATGCAAGGACTGACAATCCATACGATTAAAACATATATAGTTTACAATTGCATTGTTTACAAACAAAGGAACAAAACAAGCTTATTTCTTGAGTTTTGGAATTAGACAGTTGAACTAAGGTCATGAGGCATTTTTAAGTTATTGATAAGGGAATGTATATGTTTAGAGTAATAATAAGAGAATCTGAATGACATTAAGAGTAATGACTAAAGTATTTCACCCTAATAGTTACAGAAGCTTAGACAATGTGTTTAGACATAATTCTAGAATATTGTGAGTCAGTGGGAACATTGTGTTTGTGTGTGATAAAGAGGAACTGACAACAGACATGTTTTGGTACTGTGAGACCAAGGACAGGAGATAACGTTCCTCCACCAAGGGAGGAACAAATGCGCTTGTAGACTTGTAGGTGCTTGTAGGAGTTCTATAAAAGGCTATGCGCATTATATGATTTTTAGAGCTCTCATGAATAAACTACAATGAACCTTTTGCATAAGCTGAGTCTTGGCCTAATTATTATTAAACCCAAGGTCTTACAAACCGTGGGAATTAGTCAAAGCTTTAATAATGGTTAGTTATTATCATTGGGATTGAAAATTCTCGTGACAGTTATATTATTCAAGATTCAATGGCTATATACAGTAGGGAGAACAAGTATTTGATCCACTGCTGATTTTGCAGGTTTTCCTACTTACAAAAAGCATGTAGAGGTCTGTAATTTTTATCATACAATGTGATTTACTAGATTTTTGTTTTAGATTCCATCTCTCACAGTTGAAGTAATTAAGTAGCATTTTATTGCATGACATAAGTATTTGATCACCTACCAACCAGTAAGAATTAAAGAGAAGGTCATGTGGTCTGATGAGACAAAAATAGAGCTTTTTGGTCTAAACTCCAATCGCCGTGTTTGGAGGTAGAAGAAGGATGAGTACAACCCCAAGAATACCATCCCAACCGTGAAGCATGGAGGTGGAAACATCATTCTTTGGGGAAGCTTTTCTGCAAAGGGGACAGGACGACTGCACCGTATTGAGGGGAGGATGGATGGGGCCATGTATCGCGAGATCTTGGCCAACAACCTCCTTTCCTCAGTAAGAGCATTGAAGATGGGTCGTGGCTGGGTCTTCCAGCATGACAACGACCCGAAACACACAGCCAGGGCAACTAAGAAGTGGCTCTGTAAGAAGCATCTCAAGGTCCTGGAGTGGCCTAGCCAGTCTCCAGACCTGAACCCAATAGAAAATCTTTGGAGGGAGCTGAAAGTCCGTATTGCCCAGCGACAGCCCCGAAACCTGAAGGATCTGGAGAAGGTCTGTATGGAGGAGTGGGCCAAAATCCCTGCTGCAGTGTGTGCAAACCTGGTCAAGAACTACAGGAAACGTATGATCTCTGTAATTGCAAAGAAAGGTTTCTGTACCAAATATTAAGTTCTGCTTTTCTGATGTATCAAATACTTATGTCATGCAATAAAATGCAAATTCATTACTTTAAAATCATACAATGTGATTTTCTGGATTTTTGTTTTAGATTCCGTCTCTCACAGTTGAAGTGTACCTATGATAAATATTACAGACCTCTACATGCTTTGTAAGTAGGAAAACCTGCAAAATCGGCAGTGTATAAAATACTTGTTCTCCCCACTGTATCATGAATTGATAAGTCCCAAAATGTATGTAGCAATCGCAGATTGACCCTTTAAGATACAGAATCTCTACATCTGAGGCATAACTTTGTAAGAGTTGAATGCAGATGGAGCTAGATCGAGAATGAATGGGGTTAGCGAGAGAGAGATATTGAAAATATATTGATTTTTTTTCATTTAACCTTTATTTAACTAGGCAAGTCAGTTACCCCGAGTTACCCCGGCCAAACCCTCCCCTAACCCCAACGACGCTGGTACCATTGTGCATGCCTTACGGGACTCCCAATCACTGCAGTTTGTGATACAGCCCAGGATCGAACCATGGTCTGTAGTGACGCCTCTAGCCCGTTGCGCCACTCAAGAGAAAGAGACTGAATGGGGTTAGAGAGATAACAGATGGAAAAACAAGAGTGAAGGAGTCAGGGGAGGGAGAGATGCAACAATGGAATAAAGTAGAGAGGGTGAATGGGGTTAGAGAGATAACAGATGGAAAAACAAGAGTGAAGGAGTCAGGGGAGGGAGAGATGCAACAATGGAATAAAGTAGAGAGGGAAAAAGAGAGAGAGAGAGTGAATGGGGTTAGACAGAGAACAGATGGAAAAACACGAGTGAAGGAGACAGGGGAGGGAGAGATAAAACAATGGTATGAAGTAGAGAGTAAGAGAGAGAGAGAGAGAGGGAGGGGGACGAGTTAGAGAGAAAGAAACCTACTTCTTCAAAAAGTATCTGAAAGTGATGGTTCTAGTCCCCCAGCATAAAGTCTGAAAGTGATGGTTCTAGTCCCACAGCATAAAGTCTGAAAGTGATGGTTCTAGTCCCGCAGCATCAAGTCTGACAGTGATGGTTCTAGTCCCACAGCATCAAGTCTGATAGTGATGGTTCTAGTCCCACAGCATCAAGTCTGATAGTGATGGTTCTAGTCCCACAGCATCAAGTCTGAAAGTGATTGGTTCTAGTCCCACAGCATAAAGTCTGAAAGTGATGGTTCTAGTCCCACATAATAAGGACTGAAAGTGCTGGTTGTAATAATAATTAGTGATAAAACGTTTGTTGATTCATTCAGTTTTTTTTGTATTTTATTAGGATCCCCATTAGCTGTTGCAAAAGCAGCAGCTACTCTTCCTGAGGCCCACACAAAACATAATACAGAATGAAACAATACAGAACATTAATAGATAAGAACAGCTCAAGGACAGAACTACATACATTTTTTAAAAGGCACATTGATACGTAGCCTACATATCAATGCATACACACACACTATCTAGGTCAAACAGGAGAGAGGCGTTGTGCCGCAAGGTTTTGCTTTATCTGTTTTTTTAAACCAGGTTTGATGTTTATTTGATCAATATATGATGGAAGTTTCATGCACTAAGGGCTCTATATAATACTGTAGGCTTTCTTGAATATGGGGACTGTGAAAAGACCCCTTTTGTGGCATGTCTGGTGGGATAAGTGTGTGTGTCAGAGCTGTGTGTAAGATTACGCAAACAATTTGGGATGTTGACTACGCAAACAATGGTTCTTTTAAAAAGAAGAAGTGATGCAGTCAATCTCTCCTCAACTCTTAGCCAAGAGAGACTGGCATGCATAGCATTTATATCAGCCCTCTAATTACAATTAAGAGCAAAATGTGCCGCTCTGTTCTGGGCCAGCTGCAGCTAGGGGGCAGTATTTTCATTTTTGGAAGAAAAAAAAGAAAAAAAACCATTCCCGTTTTAAACGGGATATTTTGTCAGGACAAGATGCTAGAATATGCATATAACATATAACAGCTTAGGATAGAAAACACTCTAACGTTTCCAAAACTGTAAAGATATTGTCTGTGAATATAACAGAACTGATGTTACAGGCGAAAGCCTGAGAAAAATCAAATCCGGAAGTGCCCCAGGTTTTGAAATCGCTGCGTTCCAATGAGTCCCTATTGAACTGTGAGTATGCTATGAACCAGCTTACGCTTTTTACGTATTCCCCCAGGTGTCTACAGCATTGTGACGTAGTTTTACGCATTTACGTTGAAGAATAGCCGTAGGCGGCCACATTGCATAAGTGGTCACATGGTGGCTCCGAGAGAGATTCTCGCGTAAAATACAGAGGTAGCCATTACTCCAATCGGTCCTAATGAAAAACGAATTGTCCCGACGGATATATTATCGAATAGATATTAGAAAAACACCTTGAGGATGGATTATAAACAGCGTTTGCCATGTTTCTGTCAATATTATGGAGCTAATTTGGAATATTTTTCGCCGTTTTCGTGACTGCAATTTCCGGTCGATTTCTCAGCCAAACGTGAAGAGCAAATGGAGCTATTTCACCTACAAAAATAATCTTTTGGGAAAAAATGAACTTTGACTATCTACCTGGGAGTCTCGTGAGTGAAAACATCCGAAGTTCATCAAATTTAATTTGATTGCTTTTCTGATTTGTGACAAGGTTGCCTGCTGCTAGCAAGGTATAATGCTATGCTAGGCTATCGATAAACTTACACAAATGCTTGTCTAGCTTTGGCTGTAAAGCATATTTTGAAAATCTGAGATGACAGGGTGATTAACAAAAGGCTAAGCTGTGTCTCAATATATTTGATTTGTAATTTTCATGAATAGCAATATTTTCTAGGGATATTTATGTCCGTTGCGTTATGCTAATTATTGTCAGGCGATGATTACGCTCCCGGATCCGGGATGGGGAATATCAAGAGGTTAACTAGGTTTTTCCTTGCAGCACTGGACCAAACGACTGGACAATAATCAAGATTAGACAAAACTAGAGCCTGCAGAACTTGCTTTTTGGAGTGTGGTGTCAAAAAAGCAGAGCATCTCTTTATTATGACTAGACCTCTCCCCATCTTTACAACCATTGAATCTATATGTTTTGACCACGACAGCTTACAATCTAAGGTAATGCTGAGTAATTTAGTCTCCTCAACTTGTTCAAAAGCCACACCATTCATTATCAGATTCAGCTGAGGTCTAGCACTTAAGGAATGATTTGTACCAAATACAATGCTCTTAGTTTTAGAGATGTTCAGGACCAGAACAAACAGACAGCAACTCTTTATTAAGGATTTCAGTGAATTCATTAGCTGTGGTTGCTATATAGCCGTGGATGCATATATGTTTGAATCATCAGCATACATGGACACACATGCTTTGTTTAATGTCAAAAATAAAAATAGAAAAGAGTAGAGGGCCTAGAGAGCTGCCCTGCGGTATACCACACACTTTACATGTTTGACATTAGAGAAGCTTCCATTAAAGAAAACCCATTGAATTCTATTAGATAGATAGCTCTGAATCCACGATATGGATTCCATAACACATACGTTTTTTCAACAACAGGTTATGGTCAATAATATCAAAGGCTGCACTGAAATCTACAGCTCCCACAATATTATTATTATCAATTTCTTTCAACCAATCATCATTCATTTGTGTCAGTGCAGTACATGTTGAGTGCCCTTCTCTATAAGCATGCTGAAAGTCTGTTGTTAATTTGTTTACAGAGAAATAGCATTGTATTTCATCAAACACAATTTTTTCCAACAGTTTGCTAAGATCTGGCAGCAAGCTTATAGGTCTGCTGTTAGAACCAGTAAAGGCTGCTTTACCATTCTTGGGTAGCGGAATGACTTTGGCTTGTCTCCAGGGAAAGACTTTCCTCTAGACTCAGATTAAACATATGACAGATAGGAGTGGCTATAGAGTCAGCTACCATCCTCAGTAGGAGTGGCTATAGAGTCAGCTACCATCAACAGTAGGAGTGGCTATAGAGTCAGCTACCATCCTCAGTAGGAGTGGCTATAGAGTCAGCTACCATCCTCAGTAGGAGTGGCTATAGAGTCAGCTACCATCCTCAGTAGGTGTGGCTATAGAGTCAGCTACCATCCTCAGTAGGAGTGGCTATAGAGTCAGCTACCATCAACAGTAGGAGTGGCTATAGAGTCAGCTACCATCCTCAGTAGGAGTGGCTATAGAGTCAGCTACCATCCTCAGTAGGAGTGGCTATAGAGTCAGCTACCATCCTCAGTAGGAGTGGCTATAGAGTCAGCTACCATCCTCAGTAGGAGTGGCTATAGAGTCAGCTACCATCCTCAGTAGGAGTGGCTATAGAGTCAGCTACCATCCTCAGTAGGAGTGGCTATAGAGTCAGCTACCATCCTCAGTAGGAGTGGCTATAGAGTCAGCTACCATCCTCAGTAGGAATGGCTATAGAGTCAGCTACCATCCTCAGTAGGAGTGGCTATAGAGTCAGCTACCATCCTCAGTAGCTTTCCATCTAAGTTGTCAATGCCAGGAGGTTTGTCATTATTGATTGATAACAATAATTTCCCCACCTCTCCCACACTAACTTTACAAAATTCAAACTAAGTTAACCAACTGTTCCCTGGGCACCAAAGACGTGGATGTCACATTTCAGTTGAATGCATTCAGTTGTACAACTGACTAGGAATCCCCCCTTTCCCCCTTTATTTGTGTATTTATGTCAAATATGTCAAATAATTCAGGAATAGCTGCTAAAAGGGTTCTTCGGCTGTCCACATAGAAGAACCCTTTGAAGAACCCTTTTTGGTTCGAGGTAGAACTTTTAGGTGTCATGTAGAACCTTTTAGGTTTTATGTAGAACCCTTTCCACAGAGGCTTCTACATGGAACCTAAAAGGGTTCTCCTATAGGGACAGCCAAAGAACCCTTTTGGAACCCTTTTTTGTAAGAGTGCATGTAAAGTTGCCTTATGGAATTTGAAATATACCATTCTCTCCCTCTCCCTCTCCCTCTCTCTCTCTCTCCCTCTCTCTCCCTCTCTCCCTCTCTCTCTCTCTCCCTCTCTCCCTCTCTCTCTCTCTCTCTCTCTCTCTCTCGCTCTCTCTCTCTCTCTCTCCCTCTCTGCCCCTGTCCTATAGGGCCCACAGGGTGAGACTCACCTCCTCCGTTCTGATGGCAGAGGTAGGGGAACCTCCATACGTTCCCCAAGCCCACGCTGAAGCCCACCTGAGCCAGTACATACTGCAGCTTGCTGTCCCACGCCGGGCGGTCGTCTGCATCCCCAGACGACGCCATGCCCCCGGAGGTCCCCTGCACTCCCAAGTCCAGGAGCTCCGCTTCCGACCGACTCGCTCCCATCCTAGTGCCCTCCTCATCGCTAGGCAATGGAGGCTTCTCCATCTAGACAAAGGAAACGAAGAACAGGTGTCCCAATAGAGATAGGTGTGTGAGTGTTTGTGTGTGTGCCACATTGGTTTCTTTTTACATTTTACATTTGAGTCATTTAGCAGACACTTATCCAGAGCGACTAACATTATATATTATGTTAGCTGTTTGGGACAACCACATATCACAGTTGTAAAGAATATTTGAGCAAAGTCAGTGGTAGTAAGACCAGACTAGTGCAGGTGTTAGAGCAGGAAAGGCAAGGGGGCCTCTTCACAGGCCTGCTAGATATCAAATCAAATCAAATTTTATTTGTCACATACACATGGCTAGCAGATGTTAATGCGAGTGTAGCGAAATGCTTGTGCTTCTAGTTCCGACAATGCAGTAATAACCAACAAGTAATCTAACTAACAATTCCAAAACTACTGTCTTATACACAGTGTAAGGGGATAAAGAATATGTACATAAGGATATATGAATGAGTGATGGTACAGAGCAGCATAGGCAAGATACAGTAGATGGGATTGAGTACAGTATATACATATGAGATGAGTATGTAAACAAAGTGGCATAGTTAAAGTGGCTAGTGATACATGTATTACATAAGGATGCAGTAGATGATATAGAGTACAGTATGTACGTATGCATATGAGATGAATAATGTAGGGTAAGTAACATTATATAAGGTAGCATTGTTTAAAGTGGCTAGTGATATATTTACATCATTTCCCATCAATTCCCATTATTAAAGTGGCTGGAGTTGAGTCAGTGTCAGTGTCAGTGTGTTGGCAGCAGCCACTCAATGTTAGTGGTGGCTGTTTAACAGTCTGATGGCCTTGAGATAGAAGCTGTTTTTCAGTCTCTCGGTCCCAGCTTTGATGCACCTGTACTGACCTCGCCTTCTGGATGATAGCGGGGTGAACGTGCAGTGGCTCGGGTGGTTGATGTCCTTGATGATCTTTATGGCCTTCCTGTAACATCGGGTGGTGTAGGTGTCCTGGAGGGCAGGTACTTTGCCCCCGGTGATGCGTTGTGCAGACCTCACTACCCTCTGGAGAGCCTTGCGGTTGTGGGCGGAGCAGTTGCCGTACCAGGCGGTGATACAGCCCGCCAGGATGCTCTCGATTGTGCATCTGTAGAAGTTTGTGAGTGCTTTTGGTGACAAGCCGAATTTCTTCAGCCTCCTGAGGTTGGAGAGGCGCTGCTGCGCCTTCTTCACGATGCTGTCTGTGTGAGTGGACCAATTCAGTTTGTCTGTGATGTGTATGCCGAGGAACTTAAAACTTGCTACCCTCTCCACTACTGTTCCATCGATGTGGATAGGGGGGTGTTCCCTCTGCTGTTTCCTGAAGTCCACAATCACCTCCTTAGTTTTGTTGACGTTGAGTGTGAGGTTATTTTCCTGACACCACACTCCGAGGGCCCTCACCTCCTCCCTGTAGGCCGTCTCGTCGTTGTTGGTAATGAAGCCTACCACTGTTGTGTCGTCCGCAAACTTGATGATTGAGTTGGAGGCATGCGTGGCCACGCAGTCGTGGGTGAACAGGGAGTACAGGAGAGGGCTCAGAACGCACCCTTGTGGGGCCCCAGTGTTGGAAGTCCAGTACCCAGTTGCACAGGGCGGGGTCGAGACCCAGGGTCTCGAGCTTGATGACGAGCTTGGAGGGTACAATGGTGTTGAATGCCGAGCTGTAGTCGATGAACAGCATTCTCACATAGGTATTCCTCTTGTCCAGATGGGTTAGGGCAGTGTGCAGTGTAGTTGAGATTGCATCGTCTGTGGACCTATTTGGGCGGTAAGCAAATTGGAGTGGGTCTAGGGTGTCAGGTAGGGTGGAGGTGATATGGTCCTTGACTAGTCTCTCAAAGCACTTCATGATGACGGAAGTGAGTGCTACGGGGCGGTAGTCGTTTAGCTCAGTTACCTTAGCTTTCTTGGGAACAGGAACAATGGTGGCCCTCTTGAAGCATGTGGGAACAGCATACTGGTATAGGGATTGATTGAATATGTCCGTAAACACACCGGCCAGCTGGTCAGCGCATGCTCTGAGGGCGCGGCTGGGGATGCCGTCTGGGCCTGCAGCCTTGCGAGGGTTAACACGTTTAAATGTCTTACTCACCTCGGCTGCAGTGAAGGAGAGTCCGCATGTTTTCGTTGCAGGCCGTGTCAGTGGCACTGTATTGTCCTCAAAGCGGGCAAAAAAGTAGTAGTCTGCCTGGGAGCAAGACATCCTGGTCCGTGACTGGGCTGGATTTCTTCTTGTAGTCCGTGATTGACTGTAGACCCTGCCACATGCCTCTTGTGTCTGAGCCGTTGAATTGAGATTCTACTTTGTCTCTGTACTGACGCTTAGCTTGTTTGATAGCCTTGCGGAGGGAATAGCTGCACTGTTTGTATTCGGTCATGTTACCAGTCACCTTGCCCTGATTAAAAGCAGTGGTTCGCGCTTTCAGTTTCACGCGAATGCTGCCATCAATCCACGGTTTCTGGTTAGGGCTATGTCTCACATTATATACAATAAACAGTCAATAGACTATAAACATGGGACTTAATGTACAGGTTCTGATAGTGAGGGGGTGTCAATAGACTATAAACATGGGGCTTAATGTACAGGTTCTGATAGTGAGGGGGTGTCAATAGACTATAAACATGGGGCTTAATGTACAGGTTCTGATAGTTAGTTGGTGTCAATAGACTATAAACATGGGGCTTAATGTACAGGTTCTGATAGTGAGTGGGTGTCAATAGACTATAAACATGGGGCTTAATGTACAGGTTCTGATAGTGAGGGGGTGTCAATAGACTATAAACATGGGGCTTAATGTACAGGTTCTGATAGTGAGGGGGGGTGTCAATAGACTATAAACATGGGGCTTAATGTACAGGTTCTGATAGTGAGGGGTGTCAATAGACTATAAACATGGGGCTTAATGTACAGGTTCTGATAGTGAGGGGGTGTCAATAGACTATAAACATGGGGCTTAATGTACAGGTTCTGATAGTGAGGGGGTGTCAATAGACTATAAACATGGGGCTTAATGTACAGGTTCTGATAGTGAGGGGTGTCAATAGACTATAAACATGGGTCTTAATGTACAGGTTCTGATAGTGAAGGGGTGTCAATAGACTATAAACATGGGGCTTAATGTACAGGTTCTGATAGTGAGTGGGTGTCAATAGACTATAAACATGGGGCTTAATGTACAGGTTCTGATAGTGAGTGGGTGTCAATAGACTATAAACATGGGGCTTAATGTACAGGTTCTGATAGTGAGTGGGTGTCAATAGACTATAAACATGGGGCTTAATGTACAGGTTCTGATAGTGAGGGGGTGTCAATAGACTATAAACATGGGGCTTAATGTACAGGTTCTGATAGTGAGGGGATGTCAATAGACTATAAACATGGGGCTTAATGTACAGGTTCTGATAGTGAGGGGGTGTCAATAGACTTTAAACAAAGGTTGTTTCCGCACAGACTCTGTTATTTGTCTGGTACTTGTTTTTCACAGCTGGGGACTCGATGGGATTCAGTCCATCCATTTTATGTTACAGTATCAAATAGAAGCTGTTACAGTATCAAATAGAAGCTGCTACAATATCAAATAGAAGCTGCTACAATATCAAATAGAAGCTGTTACAGTATCAAATAGAAGCTGTTACAGTATCAAATAGAAGCTGTTACAATATCAAATAGAAGCTGTTACAGTATCAAATAGAAGCTGTTACAATATCAAATAGAAGCTGTTACAGTATCAAATAGAAGCTGTTACAATATCAAATAGAAGCTGTTACAATATCAAATAGAAGCTGTTAGCAGTATCAAATAGAAGCTGTTACAGTATCAAATAGAAGCTGTTAGAATATCAAATAGAAGCTGTTACAGTATCAAATAGAAGCTGTTACAATATCAAATAGAAGCTGTTACAGTATCAAATAGAAGCTGTTACAGTATCAAATAGAAGCTGTTACAGTATCAAATAGAAGCTGTTACAGTATCAAATAGAAGCTGTTACAATATCAAATAGAAGCTGTTAGAGTATCAAATAGAAGCTATTACAGTATGAAATAGAAGCTGTTACAGTATCAAATAGAAGCTGTTAGAGTATCAAATAGAAGCTGTTACAGTATCAAATAGAAGCTGTTACAATATCAAATAGAAGCTGGTAGAGTATCAAATAGAAGCTGTTACAATATCAAATAGAAGCTGTTAGAGTATCAAATAGAAGCTGTGGTCTCCCTCTGTTACCATGAGCAGCAGATATATCAACCATGATCTCTCCACCACTGCTCTGTGTTCTGGTGATAAAACCAACTGCCAACTGAACCCACCCTGGATTCTCCACACCGGGGAACCACATTTACACCACTAGTCTCCTGTCCAGGGGATGTACTTGAACATCAAGCTGCCTCATGCTACAGAAACAGGCTCCTATGAGGCGTTCTGACTCGCAGAGGCCAAGGCTTGTGCAAGGTTATTTACTATAGTGACCTCCTTGGCACAGGGGCACGGCTAGTATCATCTGTAAGAGTGGAGAAGAACCTAGCTGCAGCCAGATAGAACAGGTAGTGTCTCTCTCTCTCTCACACACACACACACACACACACACACACACACACACACACACACACACACACACACACACACACACACACACACACACACACACACATACAACATACAACAGTGGAGGCTGGTGGGAGAAGCAGTAGGAGGACAGGCTCATTGTAATGGCTGGAATGGAATTAATGTGACAGAGTCAAACATGTGGTTTCCATTGGGTAAATCTATTCTGACAAGTGTGACTCGAGGGTTACATTGGTTTACAGCAGGAGGAGGGGTATTGTAATGGATCCACACTACTACTGGCAGGAGTTACCACAGAGTCATTCTACTATGGGAATAGGGAAGCTATTTGGAGCACCTTACTAGATCTGCTCTGAGCTGATTGGTTTACAATAGCCAATACACTCTGGTTAAATTGTTAGATTGACTATTAGGCTACATTTACATTTTAGTAATTTAGCAGACACTTTTACAGACACTCTTACAGTTAGTGCATTCATCTAGGTACATTCAGCTGGCTACATTCAGCTGGGTACATTAATCTAGGTATATTAATCTAGGTACATTAATATAGGTACATTAATATAGGTACATTCATCTGGGTACATTAATCTAGGTACATTAATCTAGGTACATTAATATAGGTACATTCAGCTGGGTACATTAATATAGGTACATTCAGCTGGGTACATTAATATAGGTACATTCATCTAGGTACATTCAGCTGGGCACATTAATCTAGGTACATTAATCTAGGTACATTAATCTAGGTACATTCAGCTGGGTACACTCAGCTGGCTACATTAATCTAGGTACATTCAGCTGGGTACATTAATCTCGGTACATTCAGCTGGGTACCTTCAGATGGGTACATTCAGCTGGGTACATTAATCTAGGTACATTCAGATGGGTACCTTCAGCTGGGTACATTAATCTAGGGACATTCAGCTGGGTACATTCATCTAGGTACATTCAGCTGGGTACATTCATCTAGGTACATTAATCTAGGTACATTCAGCTGGGTACATTCATCTAGGTACATTCAGCTGGGTACATTCATCTAGGTACATTCAGCTGGCTACATTCATCTACATCAGCTATCACCAGTCAGTGCTTAGTAAGAGAGGACAGGTATAGACAAGACTATAGGTTGTATACTGGTTTAGAGTCTGTTTAGTTGTTGTTATCATCGTTGTTGTTGCTGCTGTTTTTTGAGGGTCCATTTTGTTGTTGAGACTCAAATCAAATCAAATGTATTTATATAGGCCTTCGTACATCAAATGATATCTCAAAGTGCTGTACAGAAACCCAGCCTAAAACCCCAAACAGCAAGCAATGCAGGTGTAGAAGCACGGTGGCTAGGAAAAACTCCCTAGAAAGGCCAAAACCTAGGAAGAAACCTAGAGAGGAACCAGGCTATGTGGGGTGGCCAGTCCTCTTCTGGCTGTGCCGGGTGGAGATTATAACAGAACATGGCCAAGATGTTCAAATGTTCATAAATGACCAGCATGGTCCAATAATAATAAGGCAGAACAGTTGAAACTGGAGCAGCAGCACGGCCAGGTGGACTGGGGACAGCAAGGAGTCATCATGTCAGGAGACTCTCATGTTGATGTTGCTCATTTCAATTTAAACTCCCAAGGAGGTATTGAAGGAGAAGTCCTACACAGGTTAGACTTTAGTACTCAACTCCAAACAGCTTTGTCATTCACTCTTTCAACACATCACCCCTTTTGACTCCTCTAGTTCTCTGTCTTTCTTCTCTCTCTCTCGCTCTCTCTCTGCCTCTCTCTAAATATAGCTCACCTCTAATTCTACCTCTTCACCCCTAACCCTCTGCCCCCCATAGTGGTTCAGTGTCCAGAGTTGTTTTGAGCTACTGGTCAGTGAAACACTGTGTCTGTGAAGAGAGAACATGGAGTCCCTGGTCATTTTGGGCTATTTAAAAAAAAATATATATATTATTTAACCTTTATTTAACTAGGCTACTGGTCAGTGAAACACTGTGTCTGTGAAGAGAGAACATGGAGTCCCTGGTCATTTTGGGCTATTTAAAAAAAAAAATATATATTATTTAACCTTTATTTAACTAGGCTACTGGTCAGTGAAACACTATCAGTAAAGAGAGAACCTGGCGTCCCAGAGAGCCACACACACCCAAAGTGTTATGTTAAATAAATACACACCCAAAGTGTTATGTTAAATAAATACACACCCAAAGTGTTATGTTAAATAAATACACACCCAAAGTGTTATGTTAAATAAATACACACCCAAAGTGTTATGTTAAATAAATACACACCCAAAGTGTTATGTTAAATAAATACACACCCAACACTCGATTTGTAAAAAACAAACTGTGTGTAAACAGCGATTCTCAGACTGGGTCATAATAAACCCCACGCTTCCGGTCAATAACTCAGTTGCAGTTATATGAATGTATTTGTCAGTGAGAGAAATCTGAAATAAATAATACTACATGACGTTTTGTTTGGCAACAGCTTTGACCAGAGCCCTATGGGACAAACTAACACTACAGGTACATTGTAATGGAGATGATATGCTAACTAAACTCACCAGTGCATCATAATCCTGTGGATCTATTGTAACTGTATAATGTGTTATAATGAGAATGGAAACTTTACTAGCATGTGGTTGTTTACCTTTTAGTTCAATAAGCAAAGTGCATCATAGCAAGATCCATCCACAGACTGAATGTCAGTGATCTACAGACAATGGCACTGTGAAAACCCTACACTGGTTTAAATACTATTTATTATGTTGCAGTAAGTAACATATTTCCAACCTCAACAGAAACCCTGTACATGTTTAGATTTGGCAAGACACTTGGAACAGACACACAGACAAAGACGGACACAGACCAAGATGTGTGTACGATTTTCTGTTGTCTAAGAATATTTCCCAGTCCATTTTCTTTTCAGAGCATGGAAATGTCTCTTTTTATTTCCAACCCAAACGAAAAACGAAGTGTTTCTTTCCAGCCTTAACAAACTACTTTCCAAAATGAGTTTGGGTACTGGATCTTCAAGTCACCTTGGGAACAGCATTGTTTGGCGTAAACTCTGATCTTTGTCGGGTTATAAAAAGGTTGCTAGCCTACTTATTTCCCTGATGAGGTCCTATAGTCCTACACTTTCGCTGCACAGAAAACTGTTTATAGGTTGAGACAAACTGACAACAATGTAAAAATGTACATTTAAACAATCCTTTATGCATATGATTATGAAATGGTCCTGAACTCCTCATAAAGAACGTCATAAAATGTAATAAAAGTTGCATGATCCCTACATAAATAGCCCATATATATATATATACATACAGCGTGTTTACATAGGTCAGGGCATTAAAATAGAAATAGGACAGAATAAATTAATTATAATAACATGAATATTACACAAATATTACTACCCCGAAGTGAAAAGAAACAAACTGAATTGCTGCCAATCGGGCTATTCCTTAAGTAATAGTACACATTTTTCAAGTGAGAAAATAACCTACACGCAATTGTCATAAAACGGAAAACATTTTAAAATATGTAAAAGGTTAGACAAAGGTCGCTATGTAGGCATGATGCCATTAAGGTTAGAACGCAAGGAAGAGGGGGGTTCTGTGTAAAAGAAAATACGCTTTTAAAACCAAGTCTCACATGCAAACAGCGCATGAGTGCATCAACCTAACAAGGGATTCAATAACGTTCTCAGTGGTAATATTGAACATACCATGGTGTGTCCTCTACGTCGCGCTGTGCACTTGGGGGAGTAGTCTCTGACGTCGGACAACTTCTCACTGCCAGTCTTGGTCCGTTACCCCAGCAGAACGAGAACCTTTGTCTCTAAATTACGTCTGGGTTGACGCAAATAATAACGAAGGGTTCTCTGGAGCGCTCAACTTGATCATTGCTATTCGGAATCCTATACAAAACTTCACAGGCGCCACGTTGTAGCAGTGTAAGAAGCATGATCTGTCGATCTTGCCAAGATATCAAGAAGACCAACTCCCTTCGTCTTTTGATTGGCTCTGGTCTCCCTTCACAGTCCCTCCCTTCACAGCCCCTATAATATTACAAAATACACACAGGGCCGATATCAGTGGTTCGCTTGAGATTGGTTTCTTTAGTTAGCTGCATGTTGACCGAAGTGTTTGAAATACATGCCACAAATTCGCAACAAATTGCATTTGGTGTAAAGTCATTTTCATGTCAAGTGTCCTTTTTTAGGAACTGTAGGAGAGACAACCGTTGTAGCCTAGTGCATGACTATAAACAATCAATTCAGCTTTAAAAGATAATCACTATATTTTTTATTAATGAGAAAATATCTTATTCATTAGGCAGCGTCGACATGACAGCGTTAATCTGAAATTGTTACTGTATCTTTAGGTATTTAAGACCCTGCCTACTTTATATACTTAGTTTTTGACTTACTCTTAGGTGTTAAATGAACTCTTCACAAGTAGCACTATTGAATGTTGAATGACATTCCAATAGTGGAAATCGACTGGTCAGTTCATATTTAATAACTTTATCCACAGTGGGGAGCTCTAGGTTAACACATGGTATTTCATGAGCTCATCCTGAAAACACACACATGCACATGCGCGCACACACACACACAAATGGGTGTCCGGAGTGTGTTTTGACTTTTTTAAACCTTTTTTTATTAGTTAAGCTAGCTACAGAGAGCTTTACACCTGCCCAAAGGGGGATGATGAGATAGGATATGATATACCCCCCCCGTGTGAAAAACCCGGCACCTTTTTTTTATCAGTTAAGCTAGCTACAGAGAGCTTTACACCTGCCCAAAGGGGGATGATGAGATAGGATATGATATACCCCCCCCAACGTGTGAAAAACCCGGCAGCATTGCAGTTCTTGACACAAACCGATGCGCCTGGCAGCTACTACCGTACCCTGTTCAAAGGTACTTAAATATTTTGTCCACTCTCTGAATGGAACACGTACACAATACACATCTCAATTGTTTCAAGGCTAAAAAATCCTTCTTTAACGTGTCTCCTCCTCTTCATCTACACTGATTGAAGTGGATTTAACAAGTGACGTCAATAAGGGATCATAGCTTTCACCTGAATTCACCTAGTCAGTTTATGTCATGGAAAGAGCAGGTATTCATAATGTTTTGTCCACTCAGTGTATTTTATTGTCCCAACGGAGAATTTGTCTTGGACAACTAAAAATGACTGCTACTTCTACATAGAATAGATAAATAGATAGAATTAAATCTTACAGCACACAATAACATGACCATCCATCCTCATCTCTACCCACACAATAACATCACCATCCATCCTCCTCTCTACCCACACAATAACATCACCATCCATCCTCCTCTCTACCCACACAATAACATGACCATCCATCCTCCTCTCTACCCACACAATAACATCACCATCCATCCTCCTCTCTACCCACACAATAACATCACCATCCATCCTCCTCTCTACCCACACAATAACATCACCATCCATCCTCCTCTCTACCCACATAATAACATCACCATCCATCCTCCTCTCTACCCACACAATAACATCACCATCCATCCTCCTCCATACCCACATAATAAGTTAATTAATTCATGCCAAGGTAAGGCTGTGAGTTGGTAGCACCATGACTGTCTAAGCTCCAGTTCCACTGTTGTCATCCTTATGTACCACTAGACTCCAATACCAAAACCATATGGTCTGGTTACCACTAGGCTCCCTTACCAAAACCATATGGTCTAGTTACCACTAGGCTCCCTTACCAAAACCATATGGTCTGGTTACCACTAGGCTCCCTTACCAAAACCATATGGTCTAGTTACCACTAGGCTCCCTTACCAAAACCATATGGTCTGGTTACCACTAGGCTCCCTTACCAAAACCATATGGTCTGGTTACCACTAGGCTCCCTTACCAAAACCATATGGTCTGGTTACCACTAGGCTCCCTTACCAAAACCATATGGTCTGGTTACCACTAGGCTCCCTTACCAAAACCATATGGTCTGGTTACCACTAGGCTCCCTTACCAAAACCATATCCATATTAGTTCCTTTCACAACACATTAAGCGTGTTCCCTCTGGCCATTTCTCTACTATCACATATCTACAATACAAAATGAATGTGTACAGTACGTGTGTGTAGAGTGTGTCTTGTCATGTGTCTGTGTAAGTGTGTGTCTGTACCTTTGTGTGTGTCTCTTCACAGTTCCCGCTGTTCCATAAGGTGTATTTGTATCTGTGTTTTAAATCGGATTCTACTGCTTGTATCAGTTCCATGTAGTCATGGCTCTATGCAGTACAACCTGAGGACCTTGGCTGCTGTATCATATATTATCACTACTGTATATAGTTACTGTACTTGTTGTAAGTAATTAATGGAGACACACGTAACACGAATGCCTACACCACTGAAGTAACACCATTCTTCTGATACTATGCACCGTGTGACGTCTATGTGTGTGTGTGTGTGGGTGGGGATGTGGGTGTGACGTGTGTGTGTCATCCATAACCGGTTAGAGAGAGAGTGTGAGGCATTGTGGCAGACAGGTCAATGGATAGAGACTGAAGCTATGTGACTTTATGACCCTGGACAAACCAGCTCCACCAGAACACAGACACCATGACAGAATGATAGAGAGGGAGGGAGAGAGAGATAGAAAAATATATTTTGGGAGGGAGAGGGAGAGTGAGAGAGAGAGAGAGAGAGAGGAGAGAGAGAGAGAGAGAGGGATAGAGATAGAGAAAGAGATTTTGGGAGGGAGAGGGAGAGGGAGAGGAGAGAGAGAGAGAGGGGGAGAGGGAGAGAGGGAGGGAGAGAGGGAGGGAGAGAAAGAGATTTTGGGAGGGAGAGGGAGAGTGAGAGAGAGAGAGAGAGAGAGAGAGAGAGAGAGAGGAGAGAGAGAGGGAGAGAGAGAGAGGGAGAGAGAGAGAGAGAGAGAGAGAGAGGAGAGAGAGAGTGCAAGAGAGGGGGGGTGGAGAGAGATGAGAAGAAAAGCAGACTGTGAACCAAACACAGCCACACAGCCACACCACATGGATCTTATAGTATCTCACTGGAAGGTACAAGTCAGTTATGAATGGAGGAAAGCCACAAAGCCACCAAACCATGTCAGCACACAGACACAAGACCTATGAAACACAGACAGTGTTGTTTATACGCAGCATTATGTGGGTCATGTTTTGTAATGTGGGGTCAGAGGTTGACTTGAGGATTCTCCAGGTCCTGTCAGACCTACGAACACACAGGAGGCATATCTGACCTCAGTGATCTTACAGAGGAGGGATTGGAAATGTTTTAAAATGGACCAGCTTCAAAGGGTGGTGTAGAGGATCAATCAGATAAACCTGGTGAGGTATTGGAGAGTCAACCTGCAGGTCCCAGGATATGAAGGTGGCCTGCACAGCTGGCAGCAGGCTCAAATGATCACAGCCCTGGGACCTCCATCGACCCATTGCTTCCAGACCTGCAGGATGTGTGTGTCTGAGTTGTGAGCATAGAGATGTTTCTGTTCTCTGTAAGTTAACGAACAATGAAATACATCTCATCTTATTATCATCATGTATGAAAGGTGCATACGCACAAGAAAAGACTCCAAACCTTCGTGCTCCAGTTTTCCTTTTCCTGCAAAGGTGGATATTTATTCAATTTGAACTAGACAGGAAAGTATCTCCACAGAAACCTCAGACCATGTCCATACCTACACACAACTTCTACCATTTGAAGAATTGTACTGCAAGGCAATATCATTTTTTGAAAATGTAGGTGTTTGGTGACACTTAGGCATTCATTGATAACAACGGTACTAAGAACAGGAAAACATATTTAAACAGATGTGTTTTCCATTGGAGATTGCATGGCAGGGTTTATTTACATTTCTGAGATTCTGATCAGATCAACCCTTAGCACAGGCAACACCTAAGAGAACTGTGTCACAGAGAAAGTGTGTGTGAGTGTGTCTGTGAGAGAGAGAGAGCGAGAGAGAGAGAGAGAAAGAGAGAGGGAGAGAGAGAGAGAGCAAGAGAGAGAGAGAGAGAAAGAGAGAGAAACCAAGTGAGATTTGTGGAGAGAGGAAGGCTAGACTTGTTTTTCTCGTTCTCGCATATCTCCAGAAGGAGGGACAGACTGGTGTAAACAGAGCAGGATGTGACAGTAGACAGACAAGGCTGTTGGACTGGGCTGGAGGAATACACGCTACACGCAGACACACACCAAAAGGTACTCACAATTTCTATATGGATTATACCCTGTATGTGTGTGTGTGTGTGTGTGTGTGTGAGAAAGATGTAAAGACCATCATGAACAGTTTGGTGTGAGGTTAGACAGGACTGTCAGTCGTGTGTAGTTGTTGTGAATATAGACAAGGGGAGAGAGATAGAAAGAGAGAGAGAGATGAGCAGAGTAAGGACCAGTTAAACCAGGGGTGTCAAACTCATTCCATGGAGGGCCTAGTGTCTGCTGGTTTTTGTTTTTTCCTTTCAATTAAGACCTAGACAACCAGGTGAGGGGAGTTCCTTACTAATTAGTAACCTTAATTCATCAACCGATTACAAGGGAGGAGCAAAAATACTCGTCCCTCCGTGGAATGAGTTTGACATGTGAGTTAAGGTTAATACATTGTTAAAAGGAGCAGGGTATCTTGACAGTGCCCTTTAGAGGCAGACTGTCTGATCAGAATTATAGAAACATATTTTGACACATGGTTTTCTTTAAAATACATTTTTTAAATCAGCCTTATTGATTTCAATAGAAGAAGTCAATATCAGGAAAATAACTTGGATTATGGATTTGGTCTATGATGTCATTGCACTGAATCTGTCAGTGACCCACACACAGACATGCACACACATTGGAATGCTAAACAGCATTCTCACTGTCAGCTGAGGGAATGTGACAATGTGACACACAACTCAGGCCTCTTCCTGTTTTTTGTTGTTGTGTTTTTATTTTACAGTAGAGTTGGTAGTAGAGGGATCTCCATCTTCCACCGTTTTCACTTAATGAAACATGGTCTTCAATATGGACCACAATGAGCTAAATGAAGTGTATTCCTGCTGGGCTGGAACGAACACACATTCCCAGTAGCTATTCAGGACTGGAGTGACACATATTTCATTTCACACAGCATGTTTCTATCAACTGATAATAGTGGCGCAGAGTTCTAAGGCACTGCATCTCAGTGCTAAAGGCGTCACTACAGACCCTGGTTTGATCCCGGGGTGTATCACAACCGGCCGTGATCGGGAGTCCCATAGGGCGGCGCACAATTGTTCCAGCGTTGTCTGGGTTAGGGGAGGGTTTGGCCGGGGTAGGCCGTAATTGTAAAATAAGAATTTGTTCAAAACTGACTTGCCTAGTAAAATAGAAAATATGAACACCTCACGGTATTTAAAAAGTCAGTTGGTGATTTATGTTGTCACGGGTGTATGTACTGTATGTGGAAGAGTTTACTGGAGATAAGTGAGATGAGAACCGCTACAATCTCATGTGCCATCTACTGCCGTTGTGCCCTTGACCAAGGTACTTCATCCACAAGGCAGTTTTTGTTTTACTTTTGTGCTGATGCACTTTTGACCTGACTTTCTGCAATATATTTGTAATGGCCAATGCGTTATGCATGTCTCTGTTAAGCATTGTGTTGTCATAAGACAACCAACTGTATTTCTCTTCTTAACTTTTCTACCTTTTGTATTCTGACGGGGCAGTTACACTGTTGCCCCCTGTTGGTGAGATCTGACGGGGCAGTTACACTGTTGCCCCCTGTTGGTGAGATCTGACTGGTCAGTTACACTGTTGCCCCCTGTTGGTGAGATCTGACTGGGCAGTTACACTGCTGTCCCCTGTTGGTGAGATCTGACTGGGCAGTTACACTGCTGCCCCTGTTGGTGAGATCTGACTGGGCAGTTACACTGCTGCCCCCTGTTGGTGAGATCTGACTGGGCAGTTACACTGCTGCCCCTGTTGGTGAGATCTGACTGGTCAGTTACCTTCTGCCCCACATGGTGGTAGTCTGACTGGGCAGTTGCCTTCTGTCCCATGGTGGTGAGTCTGATGGTTGTCCTGCCTTCTGCCCCACATGGTGGTAGTCTGTGGTTGTACTGTCTTCTGAATCACATGGTGGTAGTCTATGGTTGTCCTGCCTTCTGAATCACATGGTGGTAGTCTATGGTTGTCCTGCCTTCTGAATCACATGGTGGTAGTCTAAGGTTGTCCTGCCTTCTGAATCACATGGTGGTAGTCTATGTCAAAGCTTGCTAGTGAGAGCTTCCCTCCCCCATTTGGTTATTGCACAGTTGAAGTGCTGATGTTTGCATAAAGTTGGGAATTTTTGGGGGGTTGCAAGTTCTAGTCACCAAAGGTTAATGTCAAATGCGCTACAACCTGCCTCGGATTGAATCTCTGTCCTAATCTAAATCCTAGTCCCTACCTCTTGATTTAATCTCTGTCCTAATCTAAATCCTAGTCCCTACCTCCTGATTTAATCTCTGTCCTAATCTAAATCCTAGTCCCTACCTCCTGATTTAATCTCTGTCCTAATCTAAATCCTAGTCCCTACCTCTTGATTTAATCTCTGTCCTAATCTAAATCCTAGTCCCTACCTCCTGATTTAATCTCTGTCCTAATCTAAATCCTAGTCCCTACCTCCTGATTTATTCTCTGTCTGCATTGTCGGAACTAGAAGCACAAGCATCTAAAAAATTTGATTTGATTTGATTTATGTCTTGATTGAATCTCTGTCCTAATCTAAGTGCTAGTCCCTGTCCTAAATTGAATCCTGTCCCTACCTCCTGATTTAATCTCTGTCCTAATCTAAATCCTAGTCCCTACCTCCTGATTTAATCTCTGTCCTAATCTAAATCCTAGTCCCTACCTCCTGATTTAATCTCTGTCTTAATCTAAATCCTAGTCCCTACCTCCTGATTTAATCTCTGTCCTAATCTAAATCCTAGTCCCTACCTCCTGATTTAATCTCTGTCCTAATCTAAGTGCTAGTCCCTACGTCTTGATTGAATCTCTGTCCTAATCTAAGTGCTAGTCCCTACGTCTTGATTGAATCTCTGTCCTAATCTAAGTGCTAGTCCCTACGTCTTGATTGAATCTCTGTCCTAATCTAAGTGCTAGTCCCTACGTCTTGATTGAATCTCTGTCCTAATCTAAGTGCTAGTCCCTACGTCTTGATTGAATCTCTGTCCTAATCTAAATCTGTCGTTCTGCCCCTGAACAGGCAGTTAACCCACTGTTCCTAGGCCGTCATTGAAAATAAGAATTTGTTCTTAACTGACTTGCCTAGTTAAATAAAGGTAAAATAAAAAAATACAAATAAAATCCTAGTGTAACGGTTCTCTTTAGTTGAAGGAGAGGCGGACCAAAATGCGGCGTGATGATGATTCATGTTTGTTTAATAAAGGAAAACTATACATGAATAAACAACAAAAACAATGAAATGTGAAAACTCAAAACAGCCCTATCTGGTGCAAAACACAGAGACAGGAACAATCACCCACAAACACACAGTGAAACCCAGGCTACCTAAATATGGTTCCCAATCAGAGACAATGACTAACACCTGCCTCTGATTGAGAACCATATCAGGCCAGACATAGAAATAGACAAACAAGACAACCAACATAGAATGCCCACTCAGATCACACCCACCCTGACCAACCAAAACATAGAAACATACAAAGCAAACTATGGTCAGGGTGTGACACCTAGTCCCTACCTGTTGAGCCATTACAGACCTGAAGGAAGTGGATCAGTGTAGATCAGGGATGGGTAACTGATGGGGGTGGGGCCACAAAAAAACTGAACTCATCATGAGGGACTACAGTTGCTCTTAGGTCTGCCAACATCAATATATTATATGTTTTTAGTTAATTTCCTGCAATTCTGCATATTTTGCCATGGGGAGTAGATAAAATTAAAATTAGATACCTGGTCGCTAGACTAATTTATTGATATGTAAAATTGCGTGACTAAGATCTCCTCTGCAAAAACGTCAAAATTAACAGATGACTATTTTGAGGAAGTGAATTCTGGCTACAGGGTCTCAAAATGGACAAACAGTACTATTGACACTTTTTTCTCGTTTTTCAAGCAAAAGTATTTTGGGGAAGTATGCAAGCACACTCGGACTAGCCACCAGACGAACTGAAGCATGCTGACGTCTTAAGGAATATAACAAAAAGACTTATTGATGGCATCACCATTACACGTATTCATTGACCTGGCCAAGGCTTTCGACTCTGTCAATCACCACATCCTCATCGGCAGACTCGATAGCCTTGGTTTCTCAAATGATTGCCTCGCCTGGTTCACTAACTACTTCTCTGATAGAGTTCAGTGTGTAAAATCAGAGGGCCTGTTGTCCGGGCCTCTGGCAGTCTCCGTGGGGGTGCCACAGGGTTCAATTCTTGGGCCGACTCTCTTCTCTGTATACATCAATGATGTCGCTCTTGCTGCTGGTGAGTCTCTGATCCACCTCTACGCAAATGACACCATTCTGTATACTTCTGGCCCTTCTCTGGACACTGTGTTAACAACCCTCCAGACGAGCTTCAATGCCATATAACTCTCCTTCCGTGGCCTCCAATTGCTCTTAAATACAAGTAAAACTAAATGCATGCTTTTCAACCGTTCGCTGCCTGCACCTGCCCGCCCGTCCAACATCACTACTCTGGAAGGTTCTGACTTAGAATATGTGGACAACTACAAATACCTAGGTGTCTGGTTAGACTGTAAACTCTCCTTCCAGACTCACATCAAACATCTCCAATCCAAAGTTAAATCTAGAATTGGCTTCCTATTTCGCAAGAAAGCATCCTTCACTCATGCTGCCAAACATACCCTTGTAAAACTGACCATCCTACCGATCCTTGACTTCGGCGATGTAATTTACAAAATAGCCTCCAGGACCCTACTCAATAAATTGGATGCAGTCTATCACAGTGCCATCTGTTTTGTCACCAAAGCCCCATATACTACCCACCACTGCGACCTGTAAGCTCTCGTTGGCTGGCCTTCGCTTCATATTCGTCGCCAAACCCACTGGCTCCAGGTCATCTACAAGACCCTGCTAGGTAAAGTCCCCCCTTATCTCAGCGCACTGGTCACCTTATCAGCACCCACCTGTAGCACGCGCTCCAGCAGGTATATCTCACTGGTCACCCCCAAAACCAATTCTTCCTTTGGCTGCCTCTTCTTCCAGTTCTCTGCTGCCAATGACTGGAACGAACTACAAAAATCTCTGAAACTGGAAACACTTATCTCCCTCACTACTGCACCTGTACATAGCCCATCTATAATTTAGCCCAAACAACTACCTCTCCCCCTAGTGTATTTATTTATTTAGCTAATTTGCACACCATTATTTCTGTCTCTACTTTGCACATTCTTCCACTGCAAATCTACCATTCCAGTGTTTTACTTGCTATATTGTATTTACTTTGCCACCATGGCCTTTTTTTTGCCTTTACCTCCCTTATCTCACCTCATTGGCTCACATTGTATATAGACTTGTTTATACTGTA
>NW_024609622.1:140000-142500 GCF_018296145.1 Oncorhynchus tshawytscha | reverse complement strand
AATATGTTCCTACATCTGTCTACCCTCTGTCTATCTCCCAATATGTTCCTACATCTGTCTACCCTCTGTCTATCTCCCAATATGTTCCTACATCTGTCTACCCTCTGTCTATCTCCCAATCTGTTCCTACATCTGTCTTCCCTCTGTCTATCTACCAATCTCTTCCTACATCTGTCTGCCCTCTGTCTATCTCCCAATATGTTCCTACATCTGTCTACCCTCTGTCTATCTCCCAATATGTTCCTACATCTGTCTACCCTCTGTCTATCTCCCAATATGTTCCTACATCTGTCTACCCTCTGCCTATCTCCCAATATGTTCCTACATCTGTCTACCCTCTGTCTATCTCCCAATATGTTCCTACATCTGTCTGCCCTCCGCCCATCACCCAATATGTTCCTACATCTGTCTACCCTCTGCCTATCTACCAATCTCTTCCTACATCTGTCTGCCCTCCGCCCTCCGCCCGTCACCCAATATGTTCCTACATCTGTCTACCCTCTGTCTATCTCCCAATATGTTCCTACATCTGTCTACCCTCTGCCTATCTACCAATCTCTTCCTACATCTGTCTGCCCTCCGCCCTCTGCCCATCACCCAATATGTTCCTACATCTGTCCTATCATGTAATAAAAATACATATCTCTGTTTTATCTTTAAAAAAAGCAGCTCAGTCCTCTGTTTTACTATCTGTAGCTCAGTTAGTAGAGCATTAGCATCGGCAGGCTTCCATTCACAGGACCAGCCGTACATCAAATATATGCAGCGCGGCTGTAAGTTGCTTAGGATTAATATTATGATTATTATGATTCAATTATTTTGCTTTCAGGACCGCCTGAAGTCGTCCATCACAGAGCCATCTTCTGGGGAGCTGGTGCATCACGTCTTTATTCCCCTGGGCCTGGTATGTATTTACTAGACTGATCCCAGACCTGTCCACTGGTTCCAGACCTGTCCACCAGGCCTGGTATGTATTTACTAGCCTGGTTCCAGACCTGTCCACTGGGCCTGGTACGTATTTACTAGCCTGGTTCCAGACCTGTCCACTGGGCCTGGTATGTATTTACTAGCCTGGTTCCAGACCTGTCCACTGGGCCTGGTATGTATTTACTAGCCTGGTTCCAGACCTGTCCACTGGGCCTGCTATGTATTTACTAGCCTGGTTCCAGTCCTGTCCACTGGGCCTGGTATGTATTTACTAGCCTGGTTCCAGACCTGTCCACTGGGCCTGGTATGTATTTACTAGCCTGGTTCCAGTCCTCTCCACTGGGCCTGGTATGTATTTACTAGCCTGGTTCCAGTCCTCTCCACTGGGCCTGGTATGTATTTACTAGCCTGGTTCCAGACCTGTCCACTGGGCCTGGTATGTATTTACTAGCCTGATCACAGACCTGTCCACTGGTCCCAGACCTGTCCACAAGGCCTGGCAGGTATTTACTAGCCTGGTACCAGATCTGTGTGTTCTGTAGTGGCCAACTCCATTGGTTGCTGACAATGCACAAGCTAGCAAGATCCCATTGGCTCATTCTAGCATGTATTTGCATATTACCATTACAGAACGCCTACTCTGTGAAGTGTGCATGTGCAATAACTCCATCCACCCTTGCACTCCTTCTAAACAACGCACATTTTAGAAACTTTGGCAAAAGGTAAAGTCTACAAAAAACTTAGTCCACTCTGTTCGTAACAAATTATAGTTTTGGGAACAGAAAACTTTATTGAGATCAAATGTTTCAGCAATGAGAAAATTAGCAGAATGTCGGCCAAAATCAATCTCGCTCCATCTTCTTCCACTGCTGGCCAATGAGCTTCTTCTCACTACCATATTTGGTAGTGAGAGGAAATGCCAATCGGATGCTTCACATTCACCCTTTGAAATATCTGGTTCATTGTTCTATCTGTGGTGATACTGTATGATTATCTGTCTGTCTGTCTGTCTGTCTGTCTGTCTGTCTGTCTGTCTGTCTGTCTGTCTGTCTGTCTGTCTGTCTGTCTGTCTGTCTGTCTGTCTGTCTGTCTGTCTCTGTGTCACAGGTGGACATCAGTGTTAAGTCTGATATCGATCCATGTCTCTCTCTCTGGTTTCAGATGGTGAAGACTACTGATGGGCCAGAGATGGGGGCGACTGTGGTCAGTCCAGCCTTGACCAGTGGTGCTGTGTCTCTACTGCAGAAACACCTGACCGATGAAGAGAAGGAGCTTTGGAGCTCCCTAGGGCCTAACTGGACCTTACACTGGTAATATAATCATATATGCTATTTAGCAGATGCTTTTATCTAAACCGACTTACAGTCATTTATGCATCATACATATGGGTGGTCCCGGGAATCAAACCCAATATACTGGTGTTACAAGCACCATGCTCTACCAACTGAACTATAGGTGAAACTGGTGTGTGTGTGTACTGCTATGATGTCTGTGCTTATCGATGTACAGATGCCGTATCTTAATTTGAGCCTGATTCACAAAGCAGGAAAATAATCCTGGAGCAACAGGAAAT
>NW_024609622.1:0-135000 GCF_018296145.1 Oncorhynchus tshawytscha | reverse complement strand
TGTTAACTCTTCATTTACATGACACTACAACATTCTATGACAGCCATGTTAACTCTTCATTTACATGACACTACAACATTATATGACAGCCATGTTAACTCTTCATTTACATGACACTACAACATTCTATGACAGCCATGTTAACTCTTCATTTACATGACACTACAACATTCTATGACAGCCATGTTAACTCTTCATTTACATGACACTACAACATTATATGACAGCCATGTTAACTCTTCATTTACATGACACTACAACATTCTATGACAGCTGTGTTAGCTCTTCATAGCTCACGAATCCAACTCAACCTGCTATACATGACTAATAAGCTGCTGCAGTAGTGAGGAGGCTGTACAGTATAACACTAACTCTGCATAGAATGTAACTGCTGTAACAAAGACATGACTGTCTTACAGACATAAAGTAACTACTATAATAAAGATATGTCTGTCTCATAGACATAAAGTAACCACTATAATAAAGATACAGTGGGGCAAAAAAGTATTTAGTCAGCCACCAATTGTGCAAGTTCTCCCACTTAAAAAGATGAGAGAGGCCTGTAATTTTCATCATAGGTACACTTCAACTATGACAGACAAAAGACCTGTAACTTCTTTTTTAAGAGGCTCCTCTGTCCTCCACTCGTTACCTGTATTAATGGCACCTGTTTGAACTTGTTATCAGTATAAAAGACACCTGTCCACAACCTCAAACAGTCACACTCCAAACTCCACTATGGCCAAGACCAAAGAGCTGTCAAAGGACACCAGAAACAAAATTGTAGACCTGAACCAGGCTGGGAAGACTGAATCTGCAATAGGTACGCAGCTTGGTTTGAAGAAATCAACTGTGGGAGCAATTATTAGGAAATGGAAGACATACAAGACCACTGATAATCTCCCTCGATCTGGGGCTGCACGCAAGATCTCACCCCGTGGGGTCAAAATGATCACAAGAACGGTGAGCAAAAATCCCAGAACCACACGGGGGGACCTAGTGAATGACCTGCAGAGAGCTGGGACCAAAGTAACAAAGCCTACCATCAGTAACATACTACGCCGCCAGGGACTCAAATCCTGCAGTGCCAGACGTGTTCCCCTGTTTAAGCCAGTACATGTCCAGGCCCGTCTGAAGTTTGCTAGAGAGCATTTGGATGATCCAGAAGAAGATTGGGAGAATGTCATATGGTCAGATGAAACCAAAATATAACTTTTTGATAAAAACTCAACTCTTCATGTTTGGAGGACAAAGAATGCTGAGTTGCATCCAAAGAACACCATACCTACTGTGAAGCATGGGGGTGGAAACATCATGCTTTAGGGCTGTTTTTCTGCATAGGGACCAGGACGACTGATCCGTGTAAAGGAAAGAATGAATGGGGCCATGTATCGTGAGATTTTGAGTGAACACCTCCTTCCATCAGCAAGGGCATTGAAGATGAAACGTGGCTGGGTCTTTCAGCTTGACAATGATCCCAAACACACCGCCCGGGCAACGAAGGAGTGGCTTCGTAAGAAGCATTTCAAGGTCCTGGAGTGGCCTAGCCAGTCTCCAGATCTCAACCCCATAGAAAATCTTTGGAGGGAGTTGAAAGTCCATGTTGCCCAGCAACAGCCCCAAAACCTCAATGCTCTAGAGGAGATCTGCATGGAGGAATGGGCCAAAATACCAGCAACAGTGTGTGAAAACCTTGTGAAGACTTACAGAAAACGTTTGACCTCTGTCATTGCCAACAAAGGGTATATAACAAAGTATTGAGATAAACTTTTGTTCTTGACCAAATACTTATTTTCCACCATAATTTGCAAATAAATTCATTAAAAATCCTACAATGTGATTTTCTGGATTTTTTTTCTCATTTTGTCTGTCATAGTTGAAGTGTACCTATGATGAAAATTACAGGCCTCTCTCATCTTTTTAAGTGGGAGAACTTGCACAATTGGTGGCTGACTTGTAATACTTGTTTGCCCCACTGTATGTCTGTCTTATAGACATAATGTAAACACTATAACTAATATATGACTGTCTTATAGACATAATGTAACTGCTGTTACAAAGATATGACTGTCTTATAGACATAAAGTAACTGAAATACTCATGACACATAAAAAGGTATCTAGTTAGCCTGGCTAGCTGTAGTCTATACTAACTGGCTACTTAGCTAGCAATGATGATGACCTCATATACACTATAACGGCACCACATGACTTTATCCCCTGACAGACAGCATGTCATAGACACCATGTACTGGTAATCCTCACTTGTTTTCTGCAGCACAAATACAGCTAAACATGGTGCAACTTGGAACTTGTCTTGATACTTCTGAGGAGAACTCACAAACTATCTGTTCTCTGTCTTCACCTCACTATTTATGTGCAGGTTGAATAACGATTAGTTATTTTTGAACGACCACTTTTACTGACTCGAGAGTCACGATTTTTCTTTTTTGTGACTCTTTTATTTTAGTCGTCTGTTTGACCTGCTAGTACTGGCCTCAATGAGTCCTACAGCAGGATTAATACACGCCCCTCCAGCTCAGCGGCTCCAGAGATGTACACCGACCACCAACTGTCTGTCATCATGTCCTCAGGGAAATAAATCGTGAGCATAGAGAAGAAAAAGACATGTTTAGAACTAATCATTGATCGCATGGTGCAAAAATGAAGGCAAATGATTGATTATTGAATGGTATGGTGGACCTACCTTAGTAGAACCAAAACATACACAGCCTCTGCTCAACAAACCCAACTGGAGAATGAATCGTTTAGGGGCTGCATTTCACGAACCACATTGTGCTGATCACCCTCATGGCAGTCAAGTCGTTCTCAATCTAGTCCAAGAGTCGTTCACAATCTAGTCCAAGAGTCGTTCACAATCTAGTCCAAGAGTCGTTCACAATCTAGTCCAAGAGTCGTTCACAATCTAGTCCAAGAGTCGTTCACAATCTAGTCCAAGAGTCGTTCACAATCTAGTCCAAGAGTCGTTCACAATCTAGTCCAAGAGTCGTTCACAATCTAGTCCAAGAGTCGTTCACAATCTAGTCCAAGAGTCATTCACAATCTAGTCCAAGAGTCATTCACAATCTAGTCCAAGAGTCGTTCACAATCTAGTCCAAGAGTCATTCACAATCTAGTCCAAGAGTCGTTCACAATCTAGTCCAAGAGTCGTTCACAATCTAGTCCAAGAGTCATTCACAATCTAGTCCAAGAGTCATTCACAATCTAGTCCAAGAGTCATTCACAATCTTGTCCAAGAGTCGTTCACAATCTTGTCCAAGAGTCGTTCACAATCTAGTCCAAGAGTTGTTCACAATCTAGTCCAAGAGTTGTTCACAATCTAGTCCAAGAGTCGTTCACAATCTAGTCCAAGGGTCGTTCACAATCTAGTCCAAGAGTCGTTCACAATCTAGTCCAAGAGTCATTCACAATCTAGTCCAAGAGTCATTCACAATCTAGTCCAAGAGTCATTCACAATCTAGTCCAAGAGTCGTTCACAATCTAGTCCAAGAGTCGTTCACAATCTAGTCCAAGAGTCGTTCACAATCTAGTCCAAGAGTCGTTCACAATCTAGTCCAAGAGTCGTTCACAATCTAGTCCAAGAGTAGACCTCGTTTCAAATATATCAAGAATGTTTTTATTTGTATGTTTAGCAATCAATAAACATAGATGTTTTAAACCTTTGACATGTCTCAGTCACACAGCTCCAATAAGCCCCTTATGGTGAACAACATGTGAATGAGAGGCTTATAGAATCATTACTTTTTTGAGTTTTCAGTTCATTGTTCGCCAGTAGAGGGTCCTGCATGCTCTGGGCATTACTGACTCAAATGAACCTAATGAGTCAAAACATTTGTTCTTTTGACTGAACGAGTCTGAAAGATACGAGTCAGTAAAAAGAGCCAAACTTTCCATCACTGCAACTCACTGCCTGGAGGCGGGACTTACAACCAACAGGTGGGAGAGAATGCCTCTGATTGGGTAGAAAGTTAGGGGTGATTGACTGATGAGCTGTCAGGCATTCTAAATAAAGGGACAAACTAGGGGTGTATAGAGAAATACTAAATCTGAATGGGTGGCTGTTTTAACAATCCTATTCCCTACATAGTGTACTACTCTTTTTTTTACAATTCAATACCAGAATAATGCACTATATAGGGAATAGGGTGCAATTTGGGACTCAGAACAGCACTACCCTTATCAGGCACTCTGTGTTTTCTGTTCATAGCACTGCAGACCGGCTGGCTACTTCTAA
Source organism: Oncorhynchus tshawytscha (assembly GCF_018296145.1). Classification (NCBI taxonomy): domain Eukaryota; kingdom Metazoa; phylum Chordata; class Actinopteri; order Salmoniformes; family Salmonidae; genus Oncorhynchus; species Oncorhynchus tshawytscha. The sequence continues at coordinate 130,746 of NW_024609622.1, read as the reverse complement.
AGGTTTAGTGGTTGTGTTATACCTGCATGTTCTGTATCATGTTGCTAAGCCTCCTGATAATATCCACCCATTCTAGATCCCTCTGTAAAATGGGTTAAATGACTACAATATAGTCAATGTAATGTCTAGCCCTAAAGCTGTGTAGTCCAAGTCAATGTAGTCAATGTAATATCTAACCCTAAAGCTGTGTAGTCCAAATCAATGTAGTCTGTGTGTGTGTGTGTGTGTGTGATAGAATACATGTTTATAAGTGAGAACATGCTTGTAAACAGTGTGTGTACACAGTATGTGCACATTCTTCACTGACATTAAATGTGTGTGTGACCCCTGTACACAGGCTTTATGGTGAACGATGAGCTCCTCCAGCGGCTGGCCAACGGCAGGGCGGGCTCCATCCGTCCCCTAGTGATCCCCCGCACCACAGACACCTCGGCCCCCCTGGACTACCACTCCCCTCCTGCGGAGGTAGAGGGCTGGCTGAGAGGGAAGGGCTTCACTGAGCCGTGAGTGGATGTAGTAGAGCTAGTTCAGTCTACTACAGTATACTTGATATACACTATACTTCTGTCACACGTCTATCCTTTCTAGCATGGCCATAATTAAGACCACCTTACCTTACTCTGCCCTATCTCTCTCCATTCAGGACAGTAACACTTCTGACCACATTACTCTGCCTTATCTCTCTCTCTATTCCATACAGTAACACTTCTGACCACCTTACTGTCCCTTATCTCTCTCCATTCAGGACAGTAACACTTCTGACCACCTTACTGTCCCTTATCTCTCTCTCTCCATTCAGGACAGTAACACTTCTGACCACATTACTCTGCCTTATCTCTCTCTCCATTCAGGACAGTAACACTTCTAACCACCTTACTGTCCCTTATCTCTCTCCATTCAGGACAGTAACACTTCTGACCACCTTACTGTCCCTTATCTCTCTCCATTCAGGACAGTAACACTTCTGGACAGTAACACTTCTGAACACCTTACTGTCCCTTATCTCTCTCCATTCAGGACAGTAACACTTCTGACCACCTTACTGTCCCTTATCTCTCTCCATTCAGGACAGTAACACTTCTGACCACCTTACTGTCCCTTATCTCTCTCCATTCAGGACAGTAACACTTCTGACCACCTTACTGTCCCTTATCTCTCTCTCCATTCAGGACAGTAACACTTCTGACCACATTACTGTTCCTTATCTCTCTCTCCATTCAGGACAGTAACACTGCTGGGGAGACTTACTGGTGCTGAGCTATTTGCCCTGAGTAAAGAGGACCTGCGTATGTTTTCACCAGAGGAGGGTGCCAGAGTGTACAGCCAGATGATGGTGCAGAAGGCTTTACTGGAGGTACAAGCACCCCTATTAACTCGCAACCCCCTTGACTGGCAACTCCAATGACTGGCAACCCTATTGACTGGCAACCCCATTGACTGGCAACCCCATTGACTGGCAACTCCATTGACTGGTAACCCCATTGACTGACAACCCCATTGACTGGCAACCCTATTGACTGGCAGCCTCATACACTGGCAGCCTCATACACTGGCAACCCCATTGACTGGCAACTCCATTGACTGACAACCCCATTCACTGACAACCCCATTGACTGGCAACCCCAATGACTGACAACCCCATTGACTGGCAACCCCATTGACTGACAACCCCATTGACTGACAACCCCATTGAATGACAACCCCATTGACTGACAACCCCATTGACTGGCAACCCTATTGACTGGCAGCCTCATACACTGGCAGCCTCATACACTGGCAACCCCATTCTCATCACAACTCTTATAGTGTTGTATCAAAACACATCACTTCCTCATTAATCCTCTTATTTCTCATTTCCCTCTGTTTCCTTCTCTTCTGGTTGACACAACTCTCACATTATAGATAGATCCTTGATTCCCATGCTTTTTTCTCTCTTCTCTTCTCTCCCTCCTTCTCTCCCGCTCTCTTTCCTCTTCCCTCCCTCCTTCTCTCCCTCTCTCTCCTCTTCCCTCCCTCCTTCTCTCCCACTCTCTCTCCTCTTCTCTCCCTCCTTCTCTCCCCTCTTCCCTCCCTCCTTCTCCTCTCTCCTCTTCCCTCACTCCTCTCTCCTTTTCCTCTCTCTCTTCTTCCCTCCCTCCTTCTCCTCTCTCTCCTCTTCCCTCCCTGCTTCTCCTCTCTCTCTTCTCTTCCCTCCCTCCTTCTCCTCTCACTCCTCTTCCCTCCCTCCTTCTCCTCTCACTCCTCTTCCATCCCTCCTTCTCCCCTCTCTCTCTCTTCCCTCCCTCCTTCTCCCCTCTCTCTCCTTCCCCTCTCCCTCCTCCCTGCTTCTCCTCTCTCCTCTCTCTCTCTCCCTCCCTCCTCTCTCCCTCTCTCCCTCCTCTTCTCTCCTTCTCTCCCCTCTTCCCTCCCTCCTTCTCCTCTCTCCTCTTCCCTCTCTCCTCTCTCCTTTTCCTCTCTCTCTTCTTCCCTCCCTCCTTCTCCTCTCTCTCCTCTTCCCTCCCTGCTTCTCCTCTCTCTCCTCTTCCCTCCCTCCTTCTCCTCTCACTCCTCTTCCCTCCCTCCTTCTCCTCTCACTCCTCTTCCCTCCCTCCTTCTCCCCTCTCTCCTCCCTCCTTCTCCTCTCTCTCCTCCTCTTCCCTCCCTCCTTCTCTCTCCTCTTTCCTATTCAGTGTGACTGGGAGTCTCTGGGAGTTTCTGGGTGTAGATGAATTAATACTTCTAATGACGGACTGGTGTCAGATGTGTAACACATGAATCTCATACAATATATTGTTGGATGGACAAGGTTGTTTAAAATGTCGAGTTATGTTAAACGGACTATACTTTCTGTTTTTTTTAATGAAGGGAGTGAAGTGAGTCATTTTCCATTTTGGAATCTAACCAATATATTGTAGAACCTTAATCCAACACCTAGAGACTTCCTCAAGAGGTTCAGACCTATTGGTGTAATGGTTAGGGTGTTAGCTTGACAGTCACTGGACCAGGGTTAGAGTCCCGGTTTGGGCTACCCCTGAATTTGCTACACTGTGGCCAGGACTACATGTCAGAAGGGGGATGACTCAAGGAAAGCACCTCCATCGGAGAGGTGTGTACACATGAGGGACTTGGTAAAGCGTGGGGATACACTCTCCAGAAGGAAGGGGGTAATGACCTTTACGCCAAGAGGTCTGAACCTCTTGACGAGGTTGCTAGGTGTTGGCTGGACTTGGGTTGGAGTCCCAGTCTGGGCTTCCCCCTGAGTTCACTACAATATCACAGCACATACTGTCTCACTGGAAGTGAGAGTAGTTCACTCACATTTTATAATCTGACCAACCAGTAGTGACTTGACCTTTCATTACTGTGCTTTGCTACAGACTAGCTTCTTAATGTTAGCAAAGTAACTACTAGCTCCTTAACGTCAGCAAAGTAACTCTACTAGCTCCTTAACGTTAGCAAAGTAACTCTACTAGCTCCTTAACGTCAGCAAAGTAACTCTACTAGCTTCTTAACGTCAGCAAAGTAACTCTACTAGCTCCTTAACGTTAGCAAAGTAACTCTACTAGCTTCTTAACGTCAGCAAAGTAACTACTAGCTCCCTAATGTTAGCAAAGTAACTACTAGCTCCCTAATGTTAGCAAAGTAACTACTAGCTCCCTAATGTTAGCAAAGTAACTACTAGCGCCTTAACAGACTATTTCTTCCTTTCTTTCTCGGTCTCTCTCTCCATTTCTATTAGGATGTCCGCAAATCTACAGAGCTGGAGACAATGATGGCGAAACAGAAACAAAAAGCAGACTTCCAACTGGAGAGCAGGAGGCTGTGACCAAGAACAAGCTATACACATGTATATCACTGAAACACAGATATCACTGGTTGATGGATGCCAACACAATAACATTACTGTCACTGTTTAAGAGGACACACAAACTCACTAACATTGTCTGTATGGAGACTCTGATACAAAGATTTCACTTTTAAAGGGTAGTTCACCCAAACTATAAAATTACTTGCTTTCTTAAGGCATCCGCATGCTTCCCAGCCAAAACAGTTCGGAACAGTTTGTGCTTATATTATGATGACATTTTGTGACGTTGTTTGTTTTGGACATTGGTGAAGGTTGTTTAGGCTGTTCAGGCACAACATTTTTCTGGATGCAAGCAGAAGTTTTGAGCCGAAGTCTACGCCCCTTCGTCCGTGATTGGTCAACAGTAGGGATTTTTCAATGAAGTCTTTGTTGTCATTCAACGAGAGATGACTCATTTTCATGCAAGAGTTTGAGAAATACTGCACCAAACATCTTTAGATGGACAATTGCATGACTAAGATCTGAAAAAATGTCAAAATTAATGACAGATTTCTTGAGTTACAGTATCTTAGAACAAATCTGACTATTTTGAGGAGGTGTATACTGGTTACGGCATCTCAAAATGGACAAACAGTACTGTTGCCGATTTTTTTGTTCAGTTCGGCTAGCCGAGTTCAGCTAGGCGCCAGCCAAACTGAAGCCTGCTGGCGCCTTTACCCTGTAAGCAGTCTATCACATTTTAGGAGAAGACCCAGAAGCATACAGTGTCGAAGTAACACAAGTTTATTACTAGAACAGGGGGCAGGCAAAACGACAGATCAAGGGCAGGCAGGGGTCAGTAATCCAGATTAGAGTCCCTAAGGTAAAGAACAGCAGGCAGTCTCGGGTTCAGGTAAGGCAGAGGTCAATAATCCAATGTGGTGTGACAAGGTACAGAAAGGCAGGGTCAGGGCAGGCAGAAAGGTAAAAAAAACGGGAAAACTAGAAAACCGAAACTAGAACAAGACAGGAGCAAGGGGAAAAGCTGTAAGTTTGATGAATAAAGCGAGCTGGCAACAGACAAACAGAACACAGGTATAAATACACTGAGGATAATGGGGAAGATGGGTGACACCTGAGGGGGTGGAGACAAGCACAAAGACAGGTGGAACAGATCAGGGTGTGACACGTATAGGTTATATGTTAATGTTGCACATTTACCTTGCTGCTGTTTGACCTGGTTACGGTTAGACAGGATGACTTCAAGGTTATATGTTAATGTTGTACATTTCCCCTGCTGCTGTTCAACCTTTAAAAAAATAAAAATATTTTACCTTTATTTAACCAGGCAAGTCAGTTAAGAACACATTCTTATTTTCAATGACGGCCTGGGAACAGTGGGTTAACTGCCTGTTCAGGGGCAGAACAGATTTGTACCTTGTCAACTCGGGGGTTTGAACTCGTTTGAACTAGTCCAACACTCTAACCACTAGGCTACCCTGCCGCCCCACCTGGTTATGGTTAGACAGGATGACTTCTAGGTTATATGTTAATGTTACACATTTCCCCAAATTAGGGGAGGGAATAAGTAGGAAATCTGGGAATCATCCAAAGGAAAAGCACTTCATGATGACAGAAGTGAGTATTATGGGGCGAGAGTCATTTTGTTAAGTTACCTTTGCTTTCTTGGGTACAAGAACAATGGTGGACATCTTGAAGCAAGTGGGGCCATGATTGGGAGTCCCATAGAGTGGTGCACAATTGCCCAGCGTCGTCCGGGTTTGGCTGGTGTACGCCGTCATTGTACATAAGAATTTGTTCTTAACTGACTTGCCTAGTTAAATAATAGTTAAATTATATTAAATACCTTATTCATGTTGGCCATGGAGAAGGAGAGCCCACAGTCCTTGGTAGCGGGCCGCGTCGACAGCACTGTATTATCCTCAAAGCAGGCGAAGAAGGTGTTTAGCTTGTACGGAAGCAAAACGTCTGTGTCCGCAACGTGGCTAGTTTTTACTTCGTAATCCTGTCACATACGTATCGTGTCTGAACCGTTGAATTGCGACACCACTTTATTTCTAAACTGACGTTTTGCCTGTTTGATTGCCTTACGGAGGGAATAACTACAGTTTTTGTATTCGGCCATATTCCTAGTCAACTTGCCATGGTTAAATGCAATGGTTTTCAATTTCAGTTTTGTGTGAACGCTGCCCTCTATCCACGGTTTCTGGTTTGGGTAGGTGTTAATAGTCCCAGTGGGTACAACATCTCCTATACACTTCCTGATGAACTCAGTCACTGTATCCATGTATTCGTCAATGTTATTCTTTGAGGCTACCTGGAACACATCAGGTATTCTAGGTGGGGTGAACAAAATGACTTGCGTTTCTGTATGTTATCACAATCACACAATGAGTAGTTCATCATGAAACAAACACCCCCACCTTTCTTCTTCCAGGAGAGTTCTTTACTCCTGTCTGAGAACCCAGCTGGCTGTGTAGGCAAAGACAGTATATCCCGAGAGAGCCATGTTTCTGTGAAACATAGGATGTTACGATCCCTGATGTTTCTCTGGAAGGAGATTCTTGCCCTGAGCTTGTCTACTTTGTTATCCAGAGACTGATCTTTAGATAGTAATATACTCGAAAGCGGTGGATGGTGTGCGCGCCTACTGAGTCGGACTAAAAGTCCACTCCGAATACCTCTTCTCCATCGCTGTGTTTTGGATCAGCCTCTGGAATCAGTTCAATTGCCCTGGGGGGGTACAGTACAAAAACATGATCCAATTCGTATAGTTTAGGTGTAGTTTCGATGGGCCGGCTGAGCAGGTTGACTGGAATCCGTTTGTTTCCCGCTCATCAACTTGGATAGAGTCAAGGATATGTTTTGCATTATTCTAGTGTTTTCGTTTCCCTGAGATACATGTGATTAGTAACAGAGTTATAGTAAATTAACAGCTTCTTTTTACAGTGTAAAACATAAAAGAGAATGGTATCACAGTCAAATTATTAACATGAGCGTCAACGCCCCACTAAATATTTAGAATGAAATCATTGGTTTTGAAAATGTATCTCACCCTTTCCGCAGAGAAATGTCTTATAAAAAATAATGTATTTTTTTATAGTCTTTCCTACAATGGTATGTTATAAACATTGTAGGCCTCCAACTGCAGGCCTCCAAGGTTTTTACATAAAACACTCGTGATGCATGTTTAAATATTAGTCAATTAATTCTAACATGTCTTAAATTAATTCTAACATGTCTTAAAAAAGGTTGTACTAAAAATTTTGGAATTCAATAAAAGCAATTGAAAAACTGTATCTCACCCTTTAATGATGGGAAATGTATTTTACATCGTCACCCCACTCTGTCGCGAACAAAAAAGACACGGAAAATCAGGGTGCGTGCGTGAGTGTGCGTGTGACGGGGCAGCAGGAGTGTGTGTGCGTTTCAAAAACAAAAAGGGCTGTGTGTGTGTGTGTGTGTTCAACAGGGCCCAAACATGTAGCCCCATCCTATAGGGAGGGGGATCGTTTGAAACCAAGGTGTGCACTATCATGCATACGGCATGTCAAGATATCTGCCGTCCGCCCGGGGTTAAACATTGATATCTGTAATCAGCGCCCGGTGCCCCCCACCCCGGTTGTAGACAGAATGTCTCGACATCCCCTCCTGTTGTTTGAATTCACCGCCTTTGTTCTCTAAACCAAATATACAGGGTGTTGCAAACATGATATCTCCCCAAAAAATGCCACCACGGCCCTGTAAATTCATTCCGTACTTTCGCTAGTTAGGGACAGAAGCGAGTCTAGTGGAGCATATACTTTAACACTATGTTACCACAGCTTTAGCGCAAACCCACAGCCCCGAATATTTAGCTGCCAGGACAGATTAAAAAAATATATTCATGCATTAGACTGTGCATTATATGCTGTCGTAATAGGGTTGAGGATCAGATCAAGCTGTCACGATCGTCGTAAGAAGCGGCCCAAAGCGCGAAAACACGAAGTAAATTGAACAAGACAACAAATGAACAACGACCGTGACGCTATATTTTTTTTTGAAAAAATAATTTATTACCATCTATACCATTCATACTTTACAAAATCATAATTCTCATTCATTCTTAATTAATTCTATTTACAAAAACATCAAACAAAAACAAACCTCAGGGGAGCATCGTCCCTCCCCGTCATACCTAACCAATACCTAACCCTTTCCCTATCTCCCCATCCCTAATCCCCCCTTCCACCTCTCCCGTGCCGCATGCTGCCCCCACTTCCTCTCCTCCCTCTTCATCCTCCCCCTCAAATCACCTTCCACCCTCCTCACTATCCCTTCCACCCCCCAATCTCTCCCTGTCTTGACTAAATTCTGCCTGGCTTCCCACAGTCCCCTTTTAAAGAGACTCATGAGAAGCCAGAGCAGAAACCTGTCCCTATCCGTTCCCCTCACTCTCCCTACACCTCTCTCTAGCCTTGCCCATGTCAACACGAAGTCACTCCTAACCACACCTAGCAACACCCGTGCCCTAGCCCATACTAGTCCGGCAAAGGCACAGTCCCAGAAGGCATGGTGCACAGTCTCCTCCCTGCCACAAGCAGATCTTGGACAGGTGGGGGATCGCGACAAACTATGCCGGTACATGATGGAACGTACCGGCAAGCACTTGTGGAGGCTCAACCAATTCAGGTCCTTGAGCCTGTTGTCCAGGCCCCGCGCCTGCACTCCCTCCCAGACCACTGACGAGATGCCCGCTACAGGCGCAGGACTCCCTGCCTGCCTGACCTCCTCGTACAGGTGCCTGTGGTCTAAACCTACTCGGGCAACTTCAACCTCGGGGTGCGCACGCAGCCACTTGGCCGCATGGCCAAAGTGCCACGGCAGCTGTTCCGCCCGAGGACCCGCGTTAGACCACACCATTACGCTTCTCGCCTGATACGAGAAGAACACCTGCAGGAAGTAACCGGACGGGTGTATAACCGGATGAGCAAGAAACAAAAATCGCATCCAGCTTGAGGGGGAGATGTGGTACCCCCCTACCTCCCTCCCTGATGGGACAGAGCATGCGCGCCCTGGCGACCCACTCGTACCTGCCACCCCACATGAACTGAAACACAAGCCTCACTAGAGACCTTCTCAGACAAGTTGGCAATGGGTAGATGTATGCCAAATACAAAAGAGATGGCAATACATCCAACTTTAGTACCAGGACCTTGCCCATAAAAGACAAATACCTAGCCTTCCACATTGCTAGCTTCTTCTGTACCACTGCGATACCCATGTTCCAGTTCAGCGTCGCTGAGCCAGAGGTCTCAAAATGTACCCCGAGAATCCTCAGGGCCCCCTCACAGAGAGATAACCCCCCGGGCACATCCGTCCTACCGTGCCATCTTCCGAAATACTTAACGGAAGACTTTGCATGATTCAGAACCGCCCCCGACGCTTGGGTGAAATCCCCAATGATGGCAAGAGACCTTGTCAGGCACGAGTCCTTGCACAACAGCGAGGAAGTGTCGTCGGCGTACTGCGTCATCTTAACACGCAGCCCACTGCTCCCAGGGATCAACAAGCCCTCCACCCCTGTGTCTGCCCTAATGGCAGCCCCCAGAAGCTCCATGTACAGAACGAAGAGGAGAGCCGAGAGTGGGCATCCCTGCCTGACCCCAGACGAGAGGTAAAAACGTCACCTAAGTGACTATTTACACTAACTCGACACCCCGCTCCGACATATAATGTACGAATCCATCCTATAAACTTCTCCCCAAATCCTAATCTACCTAACACCCTGAATAGAAAAGATCTATTCACGCGATCAAAAGCTTTCGCCTGATCTAGCGCTGCTACCATTAAAGGCAGCCCTCTATCTTCAACCCAAGCGATGGAATCCCTGATCAACTGTAGGTTCCATCTTATAGAGCGGCCCTCTACCCCGCACGTCTGATCCTCGTGGACGACGTAGGGAAGGGCTGTGCGCAACCGGTCTGCTAAAACCTTTGCAAAAATCTTGTAATCTACGCACAGCATGGTCAATGGCCGCCAGTTGCCAAGGTCAGTTGCTTCCCCCTTCTTATAAAGAAGTGACAGCACACCAACAGCCATTGATCCCCCCGGGACCCCCGTCTCAAGGATGGCCTTCAAGACTTCGAGAACCACTGGTCCAAGTATACCCCAAAACTTGAGGTAAAACTCAGCCGGCAGCCCATCCATCCCAGGCACCTTCCCTTTTCCCATCCTCCTAAGAGCGCTCTCAACCTCTTCTAGTGAGATCTGGGCCTCCATCACGTCTCTAATGTCCTCTGGCAACCGCCGGGACAAGTGTTCTAAAACACGTTTCCCTGCTCTACATCTATTTCCCTTTCCTTAAATAAACCTTGGAAATGATCAGTTGTCACCCTGACCATTTCCTCTGGTTTACTTACTATACTACCATTTTCTTCCCTAACTCCATGCATTACCTTCCTACTCTGCCTGGCCCTAACCGACTTAAAGAACATAGCGGAACAAGTCTCATTATGTTCTAGAAAGCCACTATGCGCACGCTTCAGGAAAGCTCGAGCCTTCTGCTCCTGCAGCTCCCTGAGCTGCGCCTTTAGGGCTGCGAATCTCTCCCAGTCAATCGACCCGCCGAGGTTGCCTGCCTCGTACTCGAGTTCAATGAACCTTTGGATACAATCCACCTCCCTCCTTTCCTCCCTTTTTTTCCTTCTACAATATCCTATTATAAAAGCCCTAATCCTCACCTTAACTAAATCCCACCACTCTAACACCCCCTCGCACATGGACCGGAGGCCGTCAAGCCTCCGAAAGAAACAAAAAAATGCATCAACGAAAGCCTGCTCCTCCAGTATATCCCGATCTAACTTCCAGTACCCCCTACCGAAGAGGCAGACTGGCGACCCTACCTGCAGGAACACCCCGTCGTGATCCGTGAAGAAAACAGGCACCAGCCGCCCAGACAACTGACCCAAAGACCTGGATACAAAAATGTAGTCGAGCCTCCGCGCAACCCCCCTGGAGTTGCGCCATGTAGGACCGACCATTGCCGGAGTAGTGTGCAGGCCACCATCAACCAGACCATGGCAAGCCATTAGCCCAGTGATGGCGCCTGCACTGCTATCACCACCTACCCCTAAATCTATATTAAAATCCCCTCCTATCACCAAGTGCCTGTTTGTAACACACAGGGGCGCCAGACAGTCCACCATCTCCCTCCTGTCTGCCGCCACCTGTGGCCCATACACCCCAATTAACCTATATCTAGCTTCTCTATACTTTACATCTATCCCCAATACTCTACCCTGCATTATAACAAAAGTGCTCTCTACCTTAACCTCTCTATTCCCACACAGAATCCCTACTCCTGTTGAGTGCACCCCTCCTATGCCCCAAAAAGATTCCCCCTTATCCCACTCCCTCCTAAATCTACACACATCCCCACCATCCCTCAGGTGAACCTCCTGTAAAAAACAGAAATCAAACCCCACACCCTCTAAATAACAAAAAAACGCCCTCCTTTTAACATTATCCCTTAACCCCCTAACATTTAGACTAAAAAAAGAAACAGAACTATTCATTTAATTATTTACAACAAATAAACCCCAAAAACCAAAGAAAAACCAGGAGACTCACCCGATGCTCCCCTGGTCCATCTCCACCGGCGGGGACGTCCTCTCCACTCCTGACGCCCCCCCGTCCTCCTCCATCTCTCCAACCCAGGATGCAGGCAGTGTGTTAGGCAGGGTGCCCTGCACCCTGGGTTTCTCACCACCACCCACCCTCCCCCCCTCCCTGTTTGCCTCTGGGCCGTATGTAGGGGACCCCAACTCCTCACACAGGAGTTGGGATCCCTCTAGCACACCGCCCACAGACCCCTCACTGGAGTCATCCCCTACTAGGATGTAAGGGGCTGAGGCAAACAGGGAGACAGAGGCCAGCATAGAATGCCCACTCAGATCACCCCCTGACCAAACAAAACCTATAAACATACATAGCAAACTATGGTCAGGGTGTGACACAAACCTATTGGGAATTCTTGATCAATCAAAATGTACCTGTTTTCCGTATAGAATGACATGTATACAGATTATATTACAACTTGTTGTGTTTTGTCTTAGTGGTTGTTTCTTTACTAAATAGGTAAAAACTCAACAGTGTGTTAGTCTGAGAAACATTATTGAGCTGGTTGGCTTATTGTTGTTGAAAGCTTGAAATGTACACACATTGAGAAGTGATATTGCAGCAACAGTTTTTAAAGTGGGTAATTGTATCAAATATATATGCCTGAGAGAGAGAGAGAGAATATATTCCACACTTAAATAATAGGTCATCATTCACACACACACCGCCCTGTCTTCATAGTTTTGTCATAGCTTCTAATTATCGTTTCTAATCACAGATTGAATATAGATGGCCTTGGTTTCTAATCATACTTTCTAATCAATAAGCGGGTCATGTTGACCCTAAGAGGGCAGAAGCTATTGTTTACAAACAGTGTGAATAAAAAAAACTTGTTTCATTGTATAAATAGTCTTCATTTTTAAAAACATACATGTAAATACCTAGAATTAAAAAGACTGTGAAAAAACCTTGCTTGTTCTATTTCAGATCCGGATGTTGACGCCATAGAATTGTCGGGGTCAAGAAGGTTGGCCGCATCACAGAATAACGGGTCGTCGACCTCTGATGTCATTAAAAACAGGGATATCCTCCGCATTGGGTGTTTCATTGGGAATGTTCGGTGACCCGGAATCCCCCAGCTCTAGATGTATGTGGCCTTCTATGCCGTTTTTCGCCGGGGAGGAGTCTGATAGAAAATAATACATACAAAATAGGTTATTAAATATAAAAATATGTTAGATACATACCATGTCAAATACATTTAATGTATAATACTATATATTAACAATACATAGTTAAAATACCTCGGCTTTTTTGGCGCTGGCTGTTCTGACGAATCGTAGAAACCGCGGGGGCGTGACTTTTTACATCTAGTGTTTCCCTTTTCTGCAGAGCCGGTCTCGTGGGAGTCTGAAAAAACATTATTTGTTCTTGTTGTAACATATTCTATCAAAAGAGGTATAACTAATAAAAGACGTATAACTAATAACAAATGTATAATGGTCTCATACCGTCTCCATAGAGCGCCAGTTCTTGAATCGGTACATTTTCAGCCCTGTAGCCCTTCTTGGGCCGGGGTGATTCAGAGCAATGCACTTGGGCCACAGGTGTGCGTTGGTTGTTGGGACATGGAATGTGTAGCGAGTGGGTTGAGGTTCCCGGGGGAGTTGTCGGGACGTTTAAATTCTCTGTTCGCGGTGTGCTGGAAAAACCTTTCATACATAAAAGGCAGAATACTATCTGTTTCATTGGTTCCTCCGATGTTGTTCAGAGTCCCTAATGCATCCAAGTCACCCGTTGTGTCAGTTGTCCATCATACCTAAAAAAATAAAATAAAAAATCGTTGTCCCCTCGTTTAAAGCACAAATAACTCGTGTTTAATATTACAATAAAATCCAGACAATTTAGAGTCCAAATCTTAAAGCTGCGTAAATGATGGGGACCCTACAAACGTTAGAGAATATTAACAGTTATACGAAATATATACACTTCAACTTATATGTGCATTTGGACTGAAATACACAAATAACTCGTGTTTAATATTACAATAATATCACGATAATGTTCAAACAAAACTTTCAAAATATTTTTTCACTTACTCACCTCCAGAAATATCCATTAGGTGGGCTTCCTAATGTTATCTGTCCTGGGACTGCTGCCTGGTGTCTTACGAAGTCGTTCAGAGTGCACACTTTTCGTTTTTAAATATATAAATATTCTTGGGTATGTGATTATTTGGATTTACGCCGAAAATTGTGTGATCGTGAAGGGCTACGTAAAGGACAGGGCGCAGTTTGCTTCTGAGAATCCCCGTCTAACAGTCGCTTCCCAATCACTTATGTCCAGTAGCCTTCAGAAATATCCATTAGGAGGGATTCACAGAATATATTTTTTTAATCTCTCCTGGCAGCTAAATATTCGGGGCTGTGGGTTTGCGCTAAAGCTGTGGTAACATAGTGTTAAAGTATATGCTCCACTAGACTATGAATTTACAGGGCCGTGGTGGCATTTTTTGGGGAGATATCATGTTTGCAACACCCTGTATATTTGGTTTAGAGAACAAAGGCGGTGAATTCAAACAACAGGAGGGGATGTTGAGACATTCTGTCTACAACCGCGGTGGGGGGCACCGGGCGCTGATTACAGATATCAATGTTTAACCCCGGGCGGACGGCAGATATCTTGACATGCCGTATGCATGATAGTGCACACCTTGGTTTCAAACGATCCCCCTCCCTATAGGATGGGGCTACATGTTTGGGCCCTGTTGAACACACACACACACAGCCCTTTTTGTTTTTGAAACGCACACACACTCCTGCTGCCCCGTCACACGCACACTCACGCACGCACCCTGATTTTCCGTGTCTTTTTTGTTCGCGACAGAGTGGGGTGACGATGTAAAATACATTTTCCCATCATTAAAGGGTGAGATACAGTTTTTCAATTGCTTTTATTGAATTCCAAAATTTTTAGTACAACCTTTTTTAAGACATGTTAGAATTAATTTAAGACATGTTAGAATTAATTGACTAATATTTAAACATGCATCACGAGTGTTTTATGTAAAAACCTTGGAGGCCTGCAGTTGGAGGCCTACAATGTTTATAACATACCATTGTAGGAAAGACTATAAAATAATACATTATTTTTATAAGACATTTCTCTGCGACAGACCCTGGCGTGAGAGAAAAGACAGCTTCCCCTTTCATTAAAGGGTGAGATACATTTTCAAAACCAATGATTTCATTCTAAATATTTAGTACATACATTTTAACACACGTTATAATTCAACATTTTTACTATTTCTTACAGATAAAGGGTCCGGTTAGCCCTGACCATTATCCGTTTCCAATTCACCATCGCAAAGTCGCTTGCCCGCTCCATCGAAGCTCCGGACGTTTTCACTCCAGGGAAGATCCTCCTTCGGCCTTGTGAGTCCTGGGTATGCCCACAGCATTAATTAATAAGCTTGGTAGAAACTGTTTTAGCCATAAGTAAAGGCCTTTCATAAAGAGGCTGTCTTGATTGACTGTGACACATATTTAACACGTATTGCTTGTTACCTAAGGCTCTCTATGTCTGTACATATTGTGAAATGTGGTTTCCTGAAAGACCTTATTACACCCCGGTAAACCTGGCTGGAATCTGAAATGACCTTTAGGGGGGTTCTATCTTTTGGAGCTTTGACCTTTAGGGGGGTTCTAATCTCCCGGTGCATACATCCATAGGCTGGAGCCATCTGAAATGACCTTTAGGATCTTTTCTTTGGGGGTTCTAATCTCCCCGGTGCATACATCCATAGGCTGGAGCCATCTGAAATGACCTTTAGGATCTTTTCTTTGGGGGTTCTAATCTCCCCGGTGCATACATCCATAGGCTGGAGCCATCTGAAATGACCTTTAGGATCTTTTCTTTGGGGGTTCTAATCTCCCCGGTGCATACATCCATAGGCTGGAGCCATCTGAAATGACCTTTAGGATCTTTTCTTTGGGGGTTCTAATCTCCCCGGTGCATACATCCATAGGCTGGAGCCATCTGGAAGCTGTGCATGTACATATAAAGAGAACTAAATAGGAAACTCAACAGTGTGTTAGGCTGAGAAACATTATTTAGATGGCTGTTTAATTATTGTTGAAAGCTTGAAATGGACACAATGCCAAGGGACCTTGTATCTAACACCACACACCACACACACACACACACACACACACACACACACACACACACACACACACACACACACACACACACACACACACACACACACACACACACACACACACACACACACACACACACACACACACACACACACATTCCTGCTTCATAGATAGCAACCATAAGGACAATAAAACTGGGGGTGTGGGGCCATACTCTTTCAAAAGTTCAAACACAGAACCCCCCCAGTTCAACCAGGTCCCTAGACATCAATCAGCATGACAACTTCAAAGGATGCAATATAGATATAAAATAACACACCCTCTAACACATGACCACAGGAACAGGATGTCCTGGCCGGAGGCCCATATTTGGACATGTACACGTCATCATGGACACAGGGTCATAAATCAAAAATTTGACCCGTGCCGTCTACTTTATTCTCTCTGTGGGTAAAAACAGAAAAGCATTTAACTGTATAATATAACTGTAGCTATGTGGTCTTTACTTGAGTGTGTTTCAGCAGGATGAGGTCAGAGAGATGCTTCCAAGTCAGTATTTTTCTGAACTCATAAAATCCTTCACACAATCTGATGGGATGGATGTTCAACCCCATTAAAATGACCATAAGGTTTATATAGTACCTTTACGTTAAGATCTCATAGATCTGTTCATGGCAAAGCAGGTCAATTAATTCAATTAATTTATTCTTAAAGAATATAACTTATAAATCATGAGCCTCATCTTGAGGAGTCACCTGTCACAGTATAAAAAAATAGTATGGGTGCTGAGGATCAGTTTAGCCTTTTAGATCAAAATGAATCAGATTACATGGACAGGGGAACCTGATCCTAGATCAAAATGAATCAGATTACATGGAGAGGAGGACCTGATCCTAGATCATAATGAATCATATTACAATCATATTACATGGAGTGGAGGACCTGATCCTAGATCATAATGAATCAGATTACATGGAGAGGAGGACCTGATCCTAGATCATAATGAATCAGATTACATGGAGAGAAGGACCTGATCCTAGATCATAATGAGTCAGATTACATGGAGAGGAGGACCTGATACTGTAGTCCATTTCTAGTACACTGCCTTTATGGAGAAGTGGATTCACCATGACCAAGACACGGAACACATACTGTTGTAAAGTCTAGATACCGCAGGTGTTTACTGCCATCTAGTGGAAGATACTAATAAAATACTTTATTATCAGGGTGGGAGTCCACCGAGCTGAAACAGAAAGTACATTTGTTCCTTTGTACAGAATCCATTTTGAGATGACAGAGCAGAAAACACTATCTGGAGAGAAGTAATAATAAAGTAAGTATTTCTGAACAATAATATATTATAAAGGACAGAGTAAGAGAATTAATACTTGGAATGATATATTACTAGTTAGTAGAACTGCTACTTGAGCTGAGAAGCTGACAGACAGCAGTTTTCTAAGTGGAAACTAATCAGTAGACCTACATGTCATCAGTCAAACGTCTGGTAAAGATGGTGGAAGAGCATTTACATTATAGGGCTTTATGTTTATCTCAGGGTTTCTCAGTCCTTTTGTTCTTGCCCAGCACTTACACACCTGACTCAACTAATCATCAAATATTTTAAGACAGTTTAATATTTGAGGCATACAAATTAACATTCTCAAATTAAAACCGTTTGGGTTTGTAGGGCAGGCCCGTTTACAATTTTTAAAGGACTACAGTAATTCACATTAGAGGAAAAAAACCTACAACTAAACCTGGTTTCCAGTAAAGTATATGTTTAGCTAAATTAATGTAACAGAGATGTCTTGAAGGAGGACTACAAACCTGAAACAAAACAAGATTCGGTACAATGTCATGAGTTACTGCTGTGGCATGCAACTGACTGTTAGCGCCAACCTCTGGTTACTGTTGTTATATAAAGGTGTTGTGCCATGAAACATTCCCTGAAGTCTTGTGATGTTGCGCCTCTGGGTTTAGAACTCTGTGCCCTGCACCAGTGGGACAGTTCGTTTGGCATGACCCGGTGCTTTGAGTGAGTGGACATTTCACTTAAGGACCAATAATGGTCTACAATGTGCAAACTCTGCTCATCTGGGTAACCGGGCCATGGAAAACGAACTTGCGCAGTGACAATCAGAAATATTACCTACGCAGTTACAAAATGTCTGAAACTGTGGCGCATATGTCTTGGCACCATTAGAAGAGGGATATATTTGTTGATTTGAAGGGCTGATTGTGGTGTGTAGACTACTAAATATTATAAAATTAGGTCGTCGTCAGACATTCAATAGTAAAAGTAGGTTTGAGCTACATTATGATCACTTATCATGCCGACCGACCTGATGGTCTGCATTGGACATATTGTGAAAAATATCTGGCCTAGGCTATAGATTAGGCTATATACACTACATGACCAAAATAATGCTTGTTTTAACATCTAATTCCAAAATCATGAGCATTAATAGGGAGTTGGTTCCCCTTTGCTGCATTAACAGCCTCCACTCTTCTGGGAAGGCTTTCCACTAGATGTTGAAGTGTTGCTGAGGGGACTTGCTTCCATTCAGCCACAAGAGTGTTAGTGAGGTCGGACACTAATGTTGGGCGATTAGGCCTGGCTTGCAGTCGGCGTTTCAATTAATCCCACTAGGGTTGAGGTCAGAGCTCTGTGCAGGCCAGTCAAGCTCTTCCACACTGATCTCGACAAACCATTTCTGTCAGGACCTCGTTTTGTGCACGGGCCATTGTCATGCTGAAACAGAAAAGGGTCTTCCCCAACTGTTGCCACAAAGTTGGAAGTACAGAATCATTGTATGCTGTTGCGTTACTATGTCCCTTCACTGGAACTAAGGGGCCTAGCCCGAAACATGGAAAACAGCCCCAGACCATTATTCCTCCTCCACCAAGCTTTACAGTTGGCACAAATCATTGGGTCAGGTAGCATTCTCCTGTCATCCGCGAAACCCAGATTAGTCCTTTGGAATGCCAGATGGTGAAACGTGATTCATCACTCCAGAGAACACGTTTCCAATCCTCCAGAGTCCAATGGCAACAAGCTTTACACCATTCCAGCCAATGCTTGGCATTGCACATGGTGATCTTAGTCTTGTGTGCGGCTTCTCAGCCATGGAAATCCATTTCATGGAGCTCCCGACAAACAGCTCTTGTCCTGACATTGCTTTGGGAGGCAGTTTGGAACTTGGTAGTGCGTGTTGCAACGGTCCCGTTTGCGGTCCCGTTCTGTGAGCTTGTGTGGCCCACCAGTTCGCGACTGAGCCGTTGTTGCTCCTAGACGTAACCACTACACAATAACTGCGCTTAGAGTTGATCGGGGCAGCTCTAGCAGGGCAGAGATTTGTCACATTGACTTTTTGGAAAGGTGGAGTTCTCTGACGGTGCCACGTTGAAAGTTACTGAGCTCTTCAGTACGGGCCAGCTATGGAGATTGCATGGCTGTGTGCTTAATTTCATACACCTGTCAGCAACGGCTGTGGCTAGAATAGCTTAATCCACTCATTTGAAGTGGTGTCCACATACTTTTGTATATACAGTATAGTGTACATTCTCTGTCCTGCTACTTACTGGTAGGCCAGTATATTATGTGAACTGATCTGAACAGGTTTAGGCTGGTCATCTAGGATATGTAGGCTATAGCCGAGGTAAAGACATTCATCTGAATATCACTAACAAACCACTGTCGCACATTTGAACCTAGCCTGCTTTACTCAATGTAAAATCTCTTACTTGTTGCAAAAAACGAATCAATGATTTCCCCCTCAGATCAATCATGCCCATTTTAGCCCTTCTTTCTACATTCTCAGATACGTTTAGAAAATAACCAATTAAAAGACAATAAATTGATAAAATTGTCTAAAAATAAGTGTGAGACATGGCCTTGTGTTTCCACACTGTCTATAACTACCTTAACAAACAGTGAGTTATTATTATTATTGACAGTTACCATGGAGAAGTGACATCACAACTACATGTTCATGTAATTGCATTAAGTCCCCTAACTGTTTGGATGTGTCTATTAGTTAATGTTTTATTTATAAGAGACAATGAATAAATGAGAACGATTGACATTAAATAATTAGTTGTCATTGTGTTAACCACAACCAACATGCTGGATCTCTGTTTAGGGGTCAGTGCTCTAAAATGAGTCTCTCTGGGGAGAGAGAGGAGGGGAGCCCTGCCTCTAAAATGAGTCTCTCTGGGGAACATGACACCAAAGCTAAGAGGTGAGATGACCATTTTCTTTAAGAATTTATTATGTTTATTTCCAAAAACCTATATCCACAATTCTTTCACATTAGTTTTTTCATCAGACATTATTGCTCGTGGGTACATTCAATATTACTGTTCTCAAAATGTTTTATTAATAGTTTTTAGATGTGTATGAAGGTCGTTTTTTGTTGTTGTAAAAAGCTATATATTGTTTAACTGGAATGAAATGTTGGTATCCTGATTATTTGACTGTGATATGTGGTTGTGTCACCTAGATATCTTAAGATGAATGCACTTACAGATAGATGTTAATTTGACCCAGTTTCTCACAGCAGGGAAATAATCCTGCAGCAACAGGACATGTGAATTATTATGTGTTTTATAATGCATTACAAAAATGTGTTAGGGCAAATTAAGATGGAATTTTTTAAATTGGAAATGACAAACGATAGAAGCCTTTTTTAAAGCTTGAATACACTACAGTACGGTAACTTGTATTGTAAGTCACTCTGACCCAGTTTCCAGATAGCGATGGATTTTAGGCTGTTTTAAGATGTGTCTTTCTATGGGATCAATATCATGCTAAATGTATTGTGAACTTACAGCATTTTGTATTTGTGTATCATTATCTGTACAAATAAGTACCAATCCACAAATGTAAGTCACCAATCCACAAATGTAAATCACCAATCCACAAATGTAAGTCACCAATCCACAAATGTAAGTCACCAATCCACAAATGTAAATCACCAATCCACAAATGTAAATCCACAAATGCAGTTCACTGTCCACAAACAAACACCTTTTGATTTGTATTTGTAAATCGATGTATTGCATTAGATTTATTTTTATAACTGCAGATATGCAGGTCATTTCCAAAGGCCTTAAGTAAACTGACTGCCTTAAAAACTTGCACATAGGAGAGTTATGCGCAAATATGACAGAAATGGTAAACCTGAAACTCCATGTTTGGAAGAGCTTAGGTCACCTGACTTTTGGCAGGGATTTGATAACAAGAAATATCTAAAGGTTATCATGAATAGAAATAGAAAGTGATTTGTGTTAATAGAATAAAGGTTTGTACCCCTCGTTTGGCAATTTTGATGCCTGCCTTTCAAGGTAGCAAAAACTATGGTAACCATAATATGTTAACCAGGTGTGTAACCATAGTATGTCTAACGTAAATAATCAAAACCATAGCCCATAACCATAACCAAGTTGACTGAGAACACATTCTCATTTGCAGCAACGACCTGGGGAATAGTTACAGGGGAGAGGAGGGGGATTAATGAGCCAATTGTAAACTGGAGATTATTAGGTGACGGTTCAAAGGTCAGATTGGGAATTTAGCCAGAACACCAGGGTTAACACCCCTACTCTTACAATAAGTGCCATGGGATCTATAATGAGCTCAGAGAGTCAGGACACCCGTTTAACGTCCCATCTGAAAGACAGCACCTTACACAGGGCAATGTACCCAATCACTGCCCTGGGGGATTGGGATATTTTTTAGACCAGAGGAAAGAGTGCCTCCTACTGGCCCTCCAACACCACTTCCAGCCACATCTGGTCTCCCATCAAGGGACTGACCAGGACCAACCCTGCTTAACTTCAGAAGCAAGCCAATAGTGCTATGCAGGGTGGTATGCTGCTGGCCTAAATGAATAAAAAACAAAACAAAGAGAACAACCGAAACAGTTCTGTCTGGTGCAGACACAAAAACAGAAAGCAACTACCCACAAACCCAGGTGGGAACAGGCTACCTAAGTATGGTTCTCAATTAGAGACAACGATAAACAGCCGCCTCTGATTGGGAACCATACCAGGCTGAACACATAGAAATAGGACACACAGAACAAAACATAGAAAGAAAAACATAGAATGCCCACCCCAACTCACGCCCTGACCAAACAAAAATAGAGAAATCAAAAAGGAACTAAGGTCAGAACGTGACACATTCAAATGCAATATATCGATTTACAAATACAAATTTAAAGGTGATTGTTATTGGATAGTGAACTGCACTTGTGGATAGTAATTTACATTTGAGGAAATGGATTTACATTTGTGGATTGGTGATTTACATTTGTGGATTGGTGATTTACATTTGTGGATTGGTGATTTACATCTGAGGAAAGGGATTTACATTCGTGGATTGGTGATTTACATGTGTGGATTGGTGATTTACATGTGTGGATTGGTACTTATTTGTACAGATCATGATACACAAATACAAAATGCATGCTGTGAGTTCACAATACATTTAGCATGATATTGATCCCATATCTTTCCCACAACGGCTGAAGATGTAACATATGTTTCCCATGCATCACGCAGAGAGAACGGTCACTAAGAGCGTTGTTGGAGCATGTTGTTATTTAGAGGATTGATAGTAAGGGAGCGCTGCTCTTGAATCAGTTTTCTCCAATACTGATGATGGATCAGCTCCTGGAGAGATATTATCACCTACACCTGAAAATATTGAGGTGGCTTATTCTAATGCTTACCCAATAAAAATGTACTGAGTCACAGATTTGACACATCATTGAAATATACTGAGGCAAATTACAGACTGTAGTCTACAAGAAGCAACATTTAGCTCAATTGATTGACCATGAAATGTATTTCAATATGATTGAAATAGGTCTATAGCCTACTGTTAATATTTTAATGCAGTCATCTGGGCTTTCATTTGAAGCATAATTTTATACATCGCTTGTTTCTTTACATTTCAAAGACACTTGCAACTTTGTATTTGTAGTCAACTATGTACTGAAATTATCAGCAGTCACAGAGAGACGGAGTAACCATGTGATTCTATTTTATTTTATTATTTTTTAAATATTTAAAAAACATTTTTCTCCCCAATTTCATGGTATCCAATTGTTTAGTAACTACTATCTTGTCTCATCGCTACAACTCCGGTACGGGCTCGGGAGAGACAAAGGTTGAAAGTCATGCGACCTCCAATACACAACCCAACCAAGCCTCACTGCTTCTTAACACAGCACGCATCCAACCCGGAAGCCAGCCGCACCAATGTGTCGGAGGAAACACTGTGCACCTGGCAACCTTGGTTAGCGCGCACTGCACCCGGCCCACCACAGGAGTCGCTGGTGCGTAATGAGACAAGGATATCCCTTTCCCGGCCAACCCCTCCCTAACCCGGACGACGCTAGGCCAATTGTGCATCACCCCACGGACCTCCCGGTCGCGGCCGGTTACGACAGAGCCTGGGCGCGAACCCAGAGTCTCTGGTGGCACAGCTGGCACTGCAGTACAGCGCCCTTAACCACTGGTGATTCTATTTTTAACAGAGCTCTTCTGTGTATAAAATGATGCGGGAGGGCGAAAAAGCATCTACCAATGACCTTAGCTGTTCTATGCTTGGTCGGAGGCAGGTGTTAGATTTTGAGCGTTTTTGATGGTTTTGGGAAACCACTCAGAGATTTCACAATGCTCCTATGAAGGTTTTAATGATGAATTTAGCCTTAAAATGCCGTTGTGAAACCGGGCCCTGGATGAAAACATCTGCTAAATTCAAAAGTAAATATTTTACATACAGATTACTGTATATTAGTATTTGTTAAGTTTTGCATATAAATATAAATATTGATGTCACAGATCTATCATTTGTACAGCTCTTTATAAAAAAAGTAGTTATTTGTTACATTTGACTGTGTAAAACCAAGCAGTACTACTTACTTCTCTGAGATTGAGGAAGATGTATAGCATTTAACAATATATATATATATATATATATATATATATATATATATATATATATATATATATATATATATATTTGTCTCAAATGAAACCATGAATTGATAGATTTTAAACAAATACATGTCTGTCATTGAACAACCCCATGCCATGATTAGATAGTGACAAAACACGCCAATCTCTTTCAGAATTTCTTTGAACAATAAAAGCTAATTTACCAACATTTGGAATTAAACTCTTCTTATGTTTTCCCATCTGAGCTCAGAGTAGATGAGAGATGTAATGTTTGTCTCTGTTGTGTTGAAGTCCAATCAAGCTGGAGAGACCAGCCTCCCCCGTACCCAGCTGTGTGTCCATGAAGAGTGATGAGTCCATGGATCCTCCTATAATGTTTAGAGATGGAGACATTTCTACCGAACAAAGGTAAGAATAACTCATGGGTCATGGTCAGTGAGTTAAACAACACTGTCATTTCTCTCCCATTTCGCATTTACTTTTGCTGTTTTCATAATCCATATGCTAATCCTTTTTTCCCCCATTTCCATAGTCCTAAAACAATTAACAGTGTGTGTGTGAGAGACCTCCCTGGATGAGGAGATGTAATCTCATGTTTTGTCCACAGAACCCAAAAGGAGAGATCAGAGTCAGAGATTCTCAGTGGTCAGTCTTCCCAGAGTCATCAAACAGACCTGGCCTCTATATTCAGTGTATGTGGTCCTGTTATGTACATTTGTTTTTGTTTACCTCCAGTAAAGTTGATCTGTCAATCATTCATTAATGTGTTGATGAGAAAGTATTTATTCTCTTGTTTAACTAATTTACTTCATTTATTTCAGTTGCTTGAAGAGAATATTATCACATTTATGAAGAACGAGCTGAAGAGGTACAAGAGGATTCTTAGTCCAGAACTCCCACAAGGCTTTGAGAGTCAGAAGCAGGAAGTGGTGGATGCTGAAGATGAGAAGCAGGAGAGAAGTGCCAGAGAGGGGGCTCTGAAGATCACACTGCACGTCCTGAGGAAAATGAACCAGAAGGAGCTTGCTGACACACTGGAGAAAAGTAAGATCTGTCTGCCTCATGTTGAATGTTGTTTTATAACAAACATATAAAACCTGTAGATAAAGTACAGCTAAAGTAGCTGTGTAACTCAATGATATTGTAGCAGCCTTAATACAACCCCTAGTGACCTCATCAAGTAGCAGCAAGGATGTGTTGTGTTGATTCATTTAGACAGAGAGAAGAGGAGAGACAGATAGAGACCGAGAGAGAGATAACATGAACAATACCATCACTAATACCAATAATGATATAAATCAGTCACACCACTGTGTAATGCATTATGAAAACATTTACACATTTATATAATGTACAACTTTAGAACACAGTCCGACAATACTGTAGGCAATAAAACAGACATATTATTAATATCCTTTGTGTTATTTCTAGATTCAGATGAGCTTGCTGAGGTTTGCCAACGTGAACTCAAATCTAATCTAAAGAAGAAGTTTCAATGTGTATTTGAGGGGATCGCTAAACAAGGAAACCCAACACTTCTCAATAAGATCTACACAGAGCTCTACATCACAGAGGGTGGAACAGGAGAGGTCAATAATGAACATGAGCTGAGACAGATTGAGACAACAACCAGGAAACAAGCAAGACCAGAGACTGCAATCAAATGTAACGACATATTCCAACCCTTAACTGGACAAGACAAACAAATCAGAACTGTGCTGACAAAGGGAGTCGCTGGCATTGGAAAAACAGTCTCTGTGCAGAAGTTCATTCTGGACTGGGCTGAAGGAAAAGCAAATCAGGATGTTCAATTTGTATTTTCATTCCCTTTTCGGGAGCTGAATTTGATGAAAGGGGAAAAACACACTTTGATTGAACTTCTCAATCACTTCTCAATGGAAACCAAGGAATCAAGAATCTCCAACTACAACAAGTACAAAGTTCTGTTCATCTTTGATGGTCTGGATGAGTGCCGACTGCCCCTAGACTTCCAGAAAAACAAGATCTGTTGTGACGTCACAGAGTCAACCTCAGTGGATGTTCTGCTGACAAATCTCATCAAGGGAAATCTGCTTCCCTCTGCTCTCCTCTGGATAACTACCCGACCTGCAGCAGCCAATAAGATCCCTTCAGGGTGTGTTGACCAGGTGACAGAGGTACGAGGGTTCAATGACCCACAGAAGGAGGAATACTTCAGAAAGAGATTCAGTGATGATGAGGACCTGGCCAGCAGAATCATCTCACACATAAAGACATCAAGGAGCCTCCACATCATGTGCCACATTCCAGTCTTCTGTTGGATTTCTGCAATAGTCCTTGAAGACATGCGAAAACATAAGAGAGAAGAGATGCCCAAGACTCTGACTGAGATGTACACACACCTTGTGGTGTTTCATACCAAATGGAAGAATGAAAAGTATCTTGGGAAAGAAGAGACAGGTCCACACTGGAATCAAGAGAGCATTCTGTCACTGGGAAAACTGGCTTTTCAACAGCTTGTGAATGGCAATCTGATTTTCTATGAAGAAGACCTGAAAGAGGCTGGCATTGATGTCAATGAAGCCTCAGTGTACTCAGGACTGTGCACACAGCTCTTTAAAGAGGAATGTGGGCTGTACCAGGACAAGGTGTACTGCTTCGTGCATCTGAGCATTCAGGAGTTTCTGGCTGCTGTATATGTGTTCCTCTCATTCATCAACAACAATGAGAATCTAATGGCCAAACCGCAATCAATGTTCAGCTACTTTTTTGCTCTGTTCAGATACGAGCCTGAAGTTACTTTCTACAAGAGAGCTGTGGATAAAGCCTTACAAAGTGAGACGGGAAACCTGGACCTTTTCCTCCGCTTCCTTCTGGGCCTCTCACTGGAGTCCAATCAGAAGCACTTAGGAGGTCTACTGACAAAGACAAGAAGCAGCTCACAGAGCCATGAAGAAACAGTCAAGTACATCAAGGAGAAGATCAGGGAGAATCCCTCTCCAGAGAGGTGCATCAATTTGTTCCACTGTCTGAATGAACTGAATGACCATTCTCTAGTGGAGGAAATCCAAAGCTACCTGAGATCAGGAAGTCTCTCAGAAGCCAGACTCTCACCTGCACAGTGGTCAGCTCTGGTCTTTGTGTTGCTGACTTCAGAAAAAGAGCTGGATGTGTTTGACCTGAAGAAATACTCCAGATCAGAGGAAGGTCTGCTGAGGCTGCTGCCAGTGATCAAAGCCTCCAGAGTTGCTCTGTGAGTACAAACATGACATTTAAGTACTAATCATCAGGAAGAAAGACATTTTCAATTTAGACAAAAATATGTATTATAATATTTATATAATATATAATATTATATTGATAAACATATTAAATCAATGCATTGATGTTCACATTAGTATAACAAAATGACCATATAATTATAGGAGATGGAAGATGAATCTATATGTTGTTTGAGAGAATAAACCAAATGCATCTGACATTTTCCTACACTACTGGTGTTAAATTAACTGTGTTTGTGAAATCGTGATGATCTCTTTGTCAGGCTGTCAGGCTGTCTAGTCACAAAGGAAGGCTGTGCTTCTCTGGTCTCAGTTCTGAAGTCAAACCCCTCACACCTGAGAGAGCTGGATCTGAGTAACAATGACCTGAAGGATTCAGGAGTGAAGCTGCTCTCTGCTGGACTGGGGAATCCCCACTGTAAACTGGAGACTCTGAGGTCAGTATTCCTGTAGTTGATCAACAAGTGTTAACAGTTTAAAAAATTTTTTTTTTTAATGTAACCTTTATTTACCCTGGCAAGTCAGTTAAGAACAAATTATTATTTACAATGACGGCCTAGACAGTGAAGCTTACAGTTTTGAATTTGGCGCTGTGCTGCAGAATTTTGGGATTTGAGGTGGAATGTTCCATATTAGGCAACAGTACAGAATGTCACCTTTTATTTGAGGGTAATGGTGAGACGTTAGCATGTTTTGTTGTAGCCTCTGTAACTTTCTCACTCATTATTGTTCATGATTCATACATGATCTTTCTCAATCATGGCACCATCAGGATTACTTTAGTAGTGTTTAGAAACATGTTATCTACTCACTTTGAAACAAAATGACTCAACACAAAGAATAGCAGAGTGATTTGAAATATATTTTACTCTTTGCAGGCTGTCAGGCTGTCTAGTCACAGAGGAAGGTTGTGCTTCTCTGGTCTCAGCTCTGAAGTCAAACCCCTCACACCTGAGAGAGCTGGATCTGAGTAACAATGACCTGAAGGATTCAGGAGTGAAACTTCTCTCTGCTGGACTGGGGAATCCCTACTGTAAACTGGAGACTCTGAGGTCAGTATTCCTGTAGTTGGTCAACAAGTGATAAGTGATGTGTTTAGACAGTGAAGTTAACAGTTTTAAATTTGGCTCTATGCTCCAGCATTTTGGATTTGAGATAGAATGTTTCATATTACAGTTTTTTTCGATTGCTAAACGACAGTGGACACAACTGGAGTCACATGTGCAAAACTCTAACTACAGTCTGCACAGCAGCAGTTCATGTGGACCAAACTCTAGTTCGTTTTTCATTGCTTGAACACAGTTTTCAAAACTCTACATACTTATCCCATGACTTTAACCACAACCTGCACAACACTGTGGATTTACAGCACTTTGTTCAAATGCTAACACACTGCTGTCAAAACTGTGAACCACACATTCAAAACGGAATAGATTTCAGCCTTGTGCCTTTCAAACACTGCTGATTGCAATTTCAGCTGAAAGGCTAAGCAGGTGTCTTGTTTTAGACTTGTTAGTGAACACACACACATATTACAGTATATATAGGTAGAGCTCAGAAAGACTCATTTTGGAAATGGAACAAGGAAGATGGGTTCGTGGAGGGAGAAGGGTGGCAGGGAGAGGGCGGATGCGTGGAGGAAGACAAAGAAGACAAAGAGCTGTTATTTCAGATGAAATAAGGGCTACACTTATAGACCATGTCGTGAACCATGGTCTCTCATTGAGAGAGGCAGGGTTGAGGGTGCAACCCAATCTGCAAAGATCCACAGTGGCATCTGTAATGCGAATTTTCCATCATGCAAACAGGTGAGTTACATCCTTACAGTAAATGAAAACATTACAGGAATCTATTTTGTATTGCAATTATAGAATATTTACACAGATATATATTACAGTAAGTTTGACTGTAAAATATATTTTTACAACAGGACCCAAAGGCTGCCCCCAACAGGGGGAAGAGGAAAAATATTTTCAGATGCGCAGGAAAATGCTATTGTTGACATGGTTGTTGTCAACAATGCAATAAAACTGCGGGAGATTCAAGATAGAGTGCTGGCTGATAATGATATATTTTAAAATGTTAATTCTGTCAGCACAACAACTATTGCTCAAGTCCTAAAGAAACACCAAGTTACAATGAAACAGTTATACACTGTACCGTTCGAGAGAAACAGTGAACGGGTAAAAGTGCAAAGATACCAATATGTCCAGGTAAGACGTCTGAGGTTACGTACACAGCTATACAAAATATTTACAGTAAAAAAAAACACTAGCATTTCTACAGTAAAACTGTGCACTTACTGTTTTTCAAAGAGTAATGGAGGTGGAAGCACTGGAAAGACCACATTCATTTGTATTTATCGATGAAGCTGGATTTAACCTTGCCAAAACACGGCGCAGAGGAAGGAATGTTATAGGTCAAAGGGCCACTGTGGAGGTTCCAGGCCAAAGGGGGGGGAAATATCACCATGTGTGCTGCAATGGCCAATGATGGTTTGCTTCTCAACACACCACTCATTGGCCCATACAACACAGAAAGGCTTATAGCTTTCCTAGAACAGCTCTATGCTCAGCTAGTGCCAGCAGAACAGGGGGAGCCAGTAAGAAACCCCCAAGTTTTTGTCATAGTTTGCGATAACGTTGCTTTTCACCACTCTGCAGCTGTCACAGATTGGTTTGCAGCACATCACAGATTTATGGTTTTGTACCTGCCTGCATATTCACCCTTCCTCAACCCAATAGAGGAGTTTTTCTCTGCCTGGAGGTGGAAAGTGTTTGGTCACCACCCACATGACCAAATGTCTCTTTTGGAAGCCATGCGTGCCGGATGTGAGGACACGAGTCCAGAGGACTGCCAGGGATGGATAAGGCACTCCAGAAGGTTCTTCCCCAGGTGCATGGCAAGAGAAAACATTAGATGTGATGTTGAAGAAAACCTGTGGCCTGATGCTAGAGAGAGGCAGGATTAGCCCCTCAATTATTTGTTTGAATTACAGTATGTACTTTTTGTTTCTACCTTTTTTTTCTCATTACTGTAATTCCGTAAATTACTACAGACTATTGAAGCAAACTGCTAATTTTCATTTACCTTAAAGAATTGTTATGTTCTAAAAATTTTAATAAATCATGTGAAAGAATGTCACTCTTTTCTTTGAAGAAAATATTACTTTGTATGAAGTCACTGAAATTGTTCAAACTGTAAAGATGAAAAGTTTGTATTTTCTGTATTGGTGTTTGATGCTAGTGTTTTTACTCTCAGTGTGTTCTGAGTGACAGTGTGTGTTATCTCAGTGAGGGTTGTGCATAGTGTTTGGCTGCACTGAGCGTGTTTTGAGCCATGTGTTAAGAGTTGTGTTGCTTGGAATGAGTTTTGCAGGTGATGAGAACTGTTTAGCTCAGGTGACTGTTGGTAGTGCAGACTGTAGTTAGAGTTTTGCACATGTGACTCCAGTTGTGCCCACTGTCGTTTAGCAATCGAAAAAAACTGTAAGCGACAGAACAGAGTATCTAACCTTTTATTGGAAGGTATTCATAAATATCTGTTTTACTGTTTAGAAATGAAAGCCCTTTAAGTATCTAGTTCTCCCATTTGATTCTATTTGAAGAAGTCATAATTATTAGTATATATACATATGCTGTACACCATATGTGTTTGAATAATCACAAATTAAGTGTGTGTGTGTGTGTGTGTGTGTGTGTGTGTGTGTGTGTGTGTGTGTGTGTGTGTGTGTGTCTGTGTGTGTGTGTGTGTGTGTGTTATGACGAATGAAGTGTGTGTGTCTGTGGTTATGTATGTTCACGTGTATCACGTGAACATACACACACTGTGTCATACACACACTGTGTCATACACACACTGGACACACACTCTGGACACACACTCATACACACACTGGACACACACTCATACACACACTGGACACACACTCATACACACACTGGACACACACTCATACACACACTGGACACACACTCATACACACACTGGACACACACTCATACACACACTGTATCACACACTGGACACACACTCAACACACACTGGACACACACTGGACACACACTCATACACACACTGGACACACACTCACACACACACTGGACACACACACACACACACACACACAGTCACACACACACTGGACAAACGCTGGACACACACTCACACACACTGGACAAACACACACACTGGACACACACACACACACACTGGACACACACACACATACACACACACAAGTCACACACACACAAATGGACAACACTCATACACACACTGGACAAACGCTGGGACACACACCCAAAACACAGTCAAACACACACTGGAAGATTGATGTCACACACACACTGGACAAACGCTGGACACACACCCAAAACACAGTCAAAGAAGCGTGTGAACGAATATGGGACCAGATACTAAACATTTAATGACTTTATACACACACACAAGTACACTTTGAGTGAATTGGTCAGAATATTTATGACTTCTTCAAATGGGGGGACGAGATACATGAAGTGCTTTTATTTTTCTCAACGGTGAAACAGATATGTAGGAAAATAACCTCAAATAAACAGTGACATTATGTACTGTCACCTCAGATTAAACAATTGATCTGAAATCCAAAATGCTGGATTATAGAGCCAAATTAAAATGTTGGCCTCACTGTAAAACTAGATATGATGTGGACTGTACACTCAATACAATCCTAATCTAATACACCACTGTGTGTCTTTTGACTGATACTGTTTTTTAAACTGGTCTGGTCAGTCTACTCAAATAGTTTGTACTTCATATTTTTCTCTCTACAAGCAATACTTTGATCATTTGTAATTTATAGTAATGATACATTCCTTTATGAATAAATATGGCCGGTTTCAGGACACTGATATACGCGTATCTAAAGAAAATAATAGCGTTGTGGTTTTAAAATTATTTTACTCTTTACAGGCTGTCAGGCTGTCTAGTCACAGAGGAAAGTTGTGCTTCTCTGGTCTCAGCTCTGAAGTCAAACCGGTCACACCTGAGAGAGCTGGATCTGAGTAACAATGACCTGAAGGATTCAGGAGTGAAGCTTCTCTCTGCTGGACTGGGGAATCCCTACTGTAAACTGGAGACACTGAGGTCAGTATTCCTGTAGTTGGTCAACAAGTGATAACTGTTCACCAGATCCACATGTGTTTACCAGGCACACATACTGTAGTCCATACCATGTGTGTTTGGACAGTGAAGTTACACATACACACACTGGACACACACACACACACACACTGGACACACACATATACATATACACACACTGGACACACACACACTGGACACACACACACACATATACACACACTGGACACACACACACACACACACTGGACACACACACACACACACATATACACACACTGGACACACACACACAGCATATACGTATATACACACACACACTGGACACACACACACAGCATATACGTATATACACACACACTCACTGGACACACACACTGGACACACACACACACACACACACACACACACACACATACACACACTGGACACACACACACACAGCATATACGTATATACACACACACAAGTCACACACACACACACTGGACACACACACACTGGACACACACACACTGGACACACACTCACACACACACTGGACACACACACACATATACACACACACTGGACAAATGCTGGACACACACCCAAAACACAGTCAAAGAAGCTTGATGTAGTCGTCGCGTTGAACGAATATGGGACCAGATACTAAACATTTAATGACTTTATTACACTTTGAGTGAATTGGTCAGAATATTTATGACTTCTTCAAATGGGGGGACGAGATACATGAAGTGCTTTTATTTTTCTCAACGGTGAAACAGATATGTAGGAAAATAACCTCAAATAAACAGTGACATTATATACTGTCACCTCAGATTAAACAATTGATCTGAAATCCAAAATGCTGGATTATAGAGCCAAATTAAAATGTTGGCCTCACTGTAAAACTAGATATGGTGTGGACTCAATACAATCTAAATCTGATACCTCACTGTCTGTATTTTGACTGATACTGCTTTTTAAACTGGTCTGGTCAGTCTACTCAAATATTTTGTACTTTATATGTTTCCCTCTACAAGCAATACTTTGATCATTTGTAATTTATAATAATGATACATTCATTTATGAATAGATATGGCAGGTTTCAGGACACTGATATATCTAAAGAAAAGAATGGTGTTGTGGTTTTTAAATCATTTTACTCTTTGCAGGCTGTCAGGCTGTCTAGTCACAGAGGAAGGCTGTGCTCCTCTGGTGTCAGCTCTGAGGTCAAACCCCTCACATCTGAGAGAGCTGGATTTGAGTAACAATGACCTGAAGGATTCAGGAGTGAAGCTTCTCTCTGCTGGACTGGGGAATCCCTACTGTAAACTGGAGACCCTGAGGTCAGTATTCCTGTAGTTGGTCAACAAGTGATAACTGTTCACCAGATCCACATGTGTTTACCAGGCACACATACTGTAGTCCATACCATGTGTGTTTGGACAGTGAAGTTAACAGTTTTAAATTTGGCTCTATGCTCCAGCATTTTGGATTTGAGATAGAATGTTTCATATTAAGCGACAGAACAGAGTATCTAACCTTTTATTGGAAGGTATTCATAAATATCTGTTTTACTGTTTAGAAATGAAAGCCCTTTAAGTATCTAGTTCTCCCATTTGATTCTATTTGAAGAAGTCATAATTATTAGTATATATACATATGCTGTACACCATATGTGTTTGAATAATCACAAATGAAGTGTGTGTGTGTGTGTGTTTATGACGAATGCAGTGTGTGTGTGTCTGTGGTTATGTATGTTCACGTGTATCACTTAATGAACACACACACACACACACACACACACACACACACTGTAAACAAACACACACACATACACTGGACACACACATGCACACACACTGAACACAAACACATTCACACACACTGGACACACACATTCACACATATACGCACACACTGGACACACACACGCGCACAAACACACACACATGCACACACACACTGGACACACTGGACACACACACACACACACCCAAAACACAATCCAAACAAGCTTGATGTAGTCTTCGCTTTCAACGAATATTGGACCAGATAGTAAACAGTTAATTACTTTATTACACTTTGAGTGAATTTGTCAGAATACTTATGACTTCTTCAAATGGGGGGACGAGATACATGAAGTGCTTTTATTTTTCTCAACGGTGAAACAGATATGTAGGAAAATAACCTCAAATAAACAGTGACATTATATACTGTCACGTCAGATTAAACAATTGATCTGAAATCCAAAATGCTGGATTATAGAGCCAAATTAAAAATGCTGGATTATAAAGCCAAATTAAAAATGCTGGATTATAAAGCCAAATTAAAAATGCTGCTTCACTGTCAAAATATATTTTATATTTTATTTGATTTATTTCACCTTTATTTATTAACCAGAGAGGCCAGTTGAGAACAAGTTCTCATTTACAACTGCGACCTGCCCAAGATAAAGCAAAGCAGTCTGACACAAACAACAACACAGAGTTACACATGCAATAAACAAACATACAGTCAATAATACAGTAGAAAAAGTCTATATACAGTGTGTGCAAATGAGGTAAGATAAGGGAGGTAAGGCAATAAATAGGCCATGGTGGCGTAGTCATTACAATATAGCTATTAAACACTGGAGTGATAGATGTGCAGAAGATGAATGTGCAAGTAGAGATACTGGGGTGCAAAGGAGCTAAATAAATAAATAAATACAGTATGGGGATGAGGTAGGTAGATAGATGGGCTGTTTACAGATGGGCTATGTACAGGGGCTCTGTGAGCTGCTCTGACAGCTGGTGCTTAAAGCTAGTGAGGGAGATATGAGTCTCCAGCTTCAGAGATTTTTGCAGTTTGTTCCAGTCATTGGCAGCAGAGAACTGGAAGGAAAGGCTGCCAAAGGAAGAATTGGCTTTGGGGGTGACCATTGAAATATGGTGTGGGCTGTATACTCAATACAATCTAAATCTGATACTTCACTGTCTGTCTTTTGACTGATACCGCTTTTTAAACTGGTCTGGCCAGTCTACTCAAATATTTTGTTATTTCTATTTTTCTCTCTTCAAGCAATACTTTGATAATTTTTCATTTATAATAATGATACATTCATTTATGAATAGATATGGCAGGTTTCAGGACACTAATATACGTGTATCTAAAGAAAAGAATAGCATTTTGTTTTAAAAAATTATTTTACTCTTTGCAGGCTGTCAGGATGTCTAGTCACAGAAGAAGGCTGTGCTTCTCTGGTCTCAGCTCTGACGTCAAACCCCTCACACCTGAGAGAGCTGGACCTGAGCTACAATCACCCAGGAGACTCAGGAGTCAGACTGCTCTCTGCTGGACTGGAGGATTCACACTGCAGACTGGAGAAACTCAAGTATGGAGAGGGTTTATGTCAATGTTCATATCAGACATGTTTGAGTTATTAGGCCTGTTAAGACAAAAGTTCTTACCACCTATTGGGAAAGGGGAGGGGAAAGGGGAAGGGGAAGGGGAAAGGGGAAAGGGGAAAGGGGAGGGGAAAGGGGAAGGGGAAGGGGAAGGGGAAAGGGGAAGGGGAAAGGGGAAGGGAAAGGGGAAGGGGAAAGGGGGGAAAGGGGAAGGGGGAAAGGGGAAAGGGGAAAGGGGAAGGGGAAAGGGGGAGGGGAAAGGGGAAGGGGAAAGGGGGAGGGGAAAGGGGAAAGGGGGAAAGGGGAAAGGGGAAAGGGGGAAAGGGGAAAGGGGAAAGGGGGGAAAGGGAAAGGGGGGGGGGAAAGGGGAAAGGGGGAGGGGAAAGGGGAGGGGAAAGGGGAAAGGGGAAGGGGGAAAGGGGAAGGGGAAAGGGGGGAGGGGAAAGGGGAAAGGGGAAGGGGAAAGGGGAGGGGAAAGGGGGGAAAGGGGGGGGAAAGGGGAAAGGGGAAAGGGGAAAGGGGAAGGGGAAAGGGGAAAGGGGAAAGGGAAAAGGGGAAAGGGGAAAGGGGAAAGGGGGAAAGGGGAAGGGGGAAAGGGGAAAAAGGGGAAAGGGGAAAGGGGGGAAAGGGGAAGGGGAAAGGGGGGAAGGGGAAAGGGGAAAGGGGAAAGGGGAAAGGGGAAAGGAAAGGGGAAAGGGGAAAGGGGAAAGGGGAAAGGGGAAAGGGGGAAGGGGAAAGGGGGAAAGGGGAAAGGGGAAGGGGGAAAGGGGAAAGGGGGAGGGGAAAGGGGGAGGGAAAGGGGGAAAGGGGAAGGGAAAGGGGAGGGGAAAGGGGAAAGGGGAAAGGGGAAAGGGGAAGGGGGAAAGGGGAAAGGGGAAAGGGGGGAAAGGGGGAAGGGGAAAGGGGAAAGGGGAAGGGGGAAAGGGGGAGGGGAAAGGGGGGAAAGGGAAGGGGAAAGGGGAAAGGGGAAAGGGGAAAGGGGAAAGGGGAAAGGGGAAGGGAAAGGGGAAGGGGAAAGGGGGAAAGGGGAAAGGGGAAAGGGGAAAGGGGAAGGGGAAAGGGGAAAGGGGAAAGGGGGAAAGGGGAAGGGGAAAGGGGGGGGAAAGGGGGGGAAGGGGAAAGGGGGAGGGGAAAGGGGGAGGGGAAAGGGGAAAGGGGGAAAGGGGAAAGGGGAAAGGGGGAGGGGAAAGGGGAAAGGGGGAAAGGGGAAGGGAAAGGGGAAAGGGGAAGGGGAAAGGGGAAAGGGGAAAGGGGAAAGGGGAGGGGAAAGGGGAAGGGGGAAGGGAAAGGGGGGGGGGGAAAGGGGAAAGGGGAAGGGGAAAGGGGAAGGGGAAAGGGGAAAGGGAAAGGGGAAAGGGGAAAGGGGGAAAGGGGGAAAGGGGGGAAGGGGAAAGGGGAAGGGGAAAGGGGAAAGGGGAAAGGGGAAAGGGGAAAGGGGAAAGGGGAAAGGGGAAAGGGAAAGGGGGAAAGGGGAAAGGGGAGGGGAAAGGGGAAGGGGAAAGGGGAAAGGGGAAAAGGGGAAAGGGGAAAGGGGGAGGGGAAAGGGGAAAGGGGGAAAGGGGAAAGGGGGATACCGAGTCAGTTGTTCAACTGAATGCATCCAACCCCTCAGATAGGTTGGACTAAGTTATATGTGTGTGCGTGAGTGTGAGTTCATGTATATCACTCAATGACTGTCTGTTCTTCTGTTTACCGCTACAGTGTGGAACATGGTGGAGAGAACAGAATGAAACCTGGGCTTAGAAAATGTGAGTGTTGACTGCTGTGAAGAATATGACTAAGAATAAGTCTTAATTCAAGTTAAGACAAAGTCAAAGACCACCATCATTACTTACTTGGTCATATTAAATATAAGTTTAGTTCTACAGAAGCATAAATCAGGGACACCAAAGTTTAGAAAGTGTTGCTTTGACAATGTGTGTGTCGTGTTCGTGTTACATTAGAAATGTTTGTGTGTGTTCATGATGCGTACAGGTGTTTGTGTGTAATTAATGGAATAAGTGTGTTTTATATTACCATACAGGATAACATATGATCATTCAACAAGTCTCAAGTTACATTTTAATCAATTATATGAAGAGTGACTTGGTCCTCCTTTCTTTTTGATGACCAATTCACCCCTTTTACCAAAGATCACCTTCAGTCTACCAACATCTACTATTGTGTACCTTAGCAGCGCTTCCCTCCCTCCTCTCTCTACAAGTCTCAAGTTACCTTAACTTCTCCTTTTGATACCTAGAATGATCTACATGAAATTAATTAGTGAAAAGTGAGTTAACATTCTAATATGAATGATGATGATTTCTAATATTGTGTCTGGTTTCATCCATCAGATGCCTGTGATCTCACACTGGACCCAAACACAGTAAACAGACACCTCTCTCTGTCTGAGGAGAACAGAAAGGTGACATGTACGAGAGAAGAGCAGCCGTATCCTGATCACCCAGAGAGATTTGAGGATGATGAACAGGTGTTGTGTAGAGAGAGTCTGACTGGGCGCTGTTACTGGGAGGTAGAGAGGAGTGGGAGATGGGCTGATATAGGAGTGACATATAAAGGAATCAGCAGGAGAGGAAGGGTTAATGACTGTGGGATTGGACAGAATGACAAGTCCTGGAGTCTGTTCTGCTCTGACAATAGTTACACAGCCAGGCACAATAATAATCTCACTACCAAATACGTCCCCTCCTGCAGATCCCACAGAGTAGGAGTGTATCTGGACTGGCCAGCCGGCACTCTGTCCTTCTACAGAGTCTCCTCTGACACACTGACCCACCGTTACACATTCCACACCACATTCACTGAGCCCCTCTATCCAGGGTTTAGTGTTTGTGATGACTCCTCAGTGTCCCTGTGTCAGGTCGTCCCTGTGTCAAACACAACATGATGTTTCACTCTAATCATGTGGTTTATGTTTGATCAGAATATGACGTTTAAATACGTTCCATACGCACAGAAAGCTTATAAGTTTTACACATAACACAATGCAAGAGGTGTTTCAAGTTTTGAGGGAGCATGCAATTGGCATGCTGACTGCAGGAATGTCCAACAGAGCTGTTGCTAGATAATTTAATATTCCCAATCATGTGAGATCCATAGATTAGAGCCTAATGAATTTATTTCAATTGACTGGGTTCCTCATATGAACTGTAACTCAGTAAAATCTTAGAAATGGTTGCGTTTATATTTGAGTTCAGTATAACAAAAAAGAGCAGTTCTAAATGTTTTATGTTTGATGTTAATAGAATATAAAAAATGATTTTGTGTGGAGGTGCTGACTAACGGCGAATAAACTATAGACTTTAAAAATAAAGAGAGTCGCACACTCCATATATAAACTCCCAGTCATTTATTGGGTAAATCACCAACGTTTCGGCAAGGTACAGTGTTAGATGACTGGGAGTTTATATATGGAGTGTGCGACTCTCTTTATTTTTAAAGTCTATAGTTTATTCGCCGTTAGTCAGCACGTTATTTTTTTATAGCTTATAATTTATTCGCTGTGTGTGACTCTCTTTACTGATATGATGTTAGTAGCACTAAGTCATCCTTTCTCTAAATGTTAGTAGCACTAAGTCATCCTTTCACTAAATGATAGTAACAATAAGTCATTCCATCCTTTCACTAAATGATAGTAACAATAAGTCATTCCATCCTTTCACTAAATGATAGTAACAATAAGTCATTCCATCCTTTCACTAAATGATAGTAACAATAAGTCATTCCATCCTTTCACTAAATGATAGTAACAATAAGTCATTCCATCCTTTCACTAAATGATAGTAACAATAAGTCATTCCATCCTTTCACTAAATGATAGTAACAATAAGTCATTCCATCCTTTCACTAAATGATAGTAACAATAATAGTAACAATAAGTCATTCCATCCTTTCACTATTAACAATAAGTCATTCCATCCTTTCACTTTCACTAAATGATAGTAACAATAAGTCATTCCATCCTTTCACTAAATGATAGTAACAATAAGTCATTCATTCCACCCTTTCACTAATGATAGTAACAATAAGTCATTCCATCCTTTCACTAAATGATAGTAACAATAAGTCATTCCATCCTTTCACTAAATGATAGTAACAATAAGTCATTCCATCCTTTCACTAAATGATAGTAACAATAAGTCATTCCATCCTTTCACTAAATGATAGTAACAATAAGTCATTCCATCCTTTCACTAAATGATAGTAACAATAAGTCATTCCATCCTTTCACTAAATGATAGTAACAATAAGTCATTCCACCCTTTCACTAAAGCTCTAAAGTAACTTTATATTGACAGATGCCTCATGTCAGTGTTCTGGATTTTGATGAAAGGAAATCCCATATAACCTACTGGCCAGGACTTTTCTATGGCATCTTCTGTTTGGGTGTCTCAGGTCAGGTCTGCACCATGATCAGAATGTGTCTCTGTGTCTATTTCCAGCCCTGCCATTTCTATCATGTCCTGATCTAGTGTTTCACCCCTGACCTCCTCACACGTCTCAGTGTTCTTGTCTGCTTAGGGTTGTATATTGGGGTTGTGCAGAAGAGCATCATGGGGGTTTGTATGTGTTGAGATGATCACGTTCAAGATAAATGGTTGAACTGATTCCTGTCTCCTGTCTCATCATTATTGAATTGTCATACAGACGTGGTTATGAAACCCACCAGACATAACAAAGGATTGGTGATGAGTAAGTCTGAATATACAGGAACTATTCTGTCTGGAAGAAGTCGCTTTTTACAACAGTTTAAAACTGTTATTTTCTGTGGTACGGTATAGGCTAATGTTAGCACAGTGTATTGCTAGCAGAGGCAAGTGCATAGTCGAGATAGCTAAGAAAGAGAGAGTTAACATCGTCAGGGACGGCAGAAAAGGACCTGAGACGGACGTCGGAGCGGGAAAACAACGTGATTAAAAAGGGAGGAATGAGTAAAGGAAAGGACTTTAACTTTTCAAGACAAACTTTGGAAGTAAAAACTGCTAAATGAGCAAACTTAGGAGGAAACATCAATAAGTGAAGTGAATGAAGATCATGTGAATGAGGAAAATGTTGCTGTGCTTGAGGACAATATTGAAGTGAGTGACAATCAGGAGCCTATTGAGAAACGAAAAATGATTGCAATTGTTGGAAACATTGGACAGTTTGATAAAAGTATTAAGCAATGGAGCTCATATATAGAACGGTTTGAATATTTTGCAAAGGACATTGATCAAATCAAATCAAATCAATCAAAATCAAATTTTATTTGTCACATACACATGGTTAGCAGATGTTAATGCGAGTGTAGCGAAATGCTTGTGCTTCTAGTTCCGACAGTGCAGTAATAACCAACAAGTAATCTAACTAACAATTCCAAAACTACTGTCTTATACACAGTGTAAGGGGATAAAGAATATGTACATAAGGATATATGAATGAGTGATGGTACAGAGCAGCATAGGCAAGATACAGTAGCTGATATCAAGTACAGTATATACATATGAGATGAGTATGTAAACAAAGTGGCATAGTTAAAGTGGCTAGTGATACATGTATTACATAAGGATGCAGTCGATGATATAGAGTACAGTATATACGTATGCATATGAGATGAATAATGTAGGGTAAGTAACATTATATAAGGTAACATTGTTAAAAGTGGCTAGTGATATATTTACATCATTTCCCATCAATTCCCATTATTAAAGTGGCTGGAGTTGAGTCAGTGTCAGTGTCAGTGTGTTGGCAGCAGCCACTCAATGTTAGTGGTGGCTGTTTAACAGTCTGATGGCCTTGAGATAGAAGCTGTTTTTCAGTCTCTCGGTCCCAGCTTTGATGCACCTGTACTGACCTCGCCTTCTGGATGATAGCGGGGTGAACAGGCAGTGGCTCGGGTGGTTGATGTCCTTGATGATCTTTATGGCCTTCCTGTAACATCGGGTGGTGTAGGTGTCCTGGAGGGCAGGTAGTTTGCCCCTGGTGATGCGTTGTGCAGACCTCACTACCCTCTGGAGAGCCTTACGGTTGAGGGCGGAGCAGTTGCCATACCAGGCGGTGATACAGCCCGCCAGGATGCTCTCGATTGTGCATCTGTAGAAGTTTGTGAGTGCTTTTGGTGACAAGCCGAATTTCTTCAGCCTCCTGAGGTTGAAGAGGCGCTGCTGCGCCTTCTTCACGATGCTGTCTGTGTGAGTGGACCAATTCAGTTTGTCTGTGATGTGTATGCCGAGGAACTTAAAACTTGCTACCCTCTCCACTACTGTTCCATCGATGTGGATAGGGGGGTGTTCCCTCTGCTGTTTCCTGAAGTCCACAATCATCTCCTTAGTTTTGTTGACGTTGAGTGTGAGGTTATTTTCCTGACACCACACTCCGAGGGCCCTCACCTCCTCCCTGTAGGCCGTCTCGTCGTTGTTGGTAATCAAGCCTACCACTGTTGTATCGTTCGCAAACTTGATGATTGAGTTGGAGGCGTGCGTGGCCACGCAGTCGTGGGTGAACAGGGAGTACAGGAGAGGGCTCAGAACGCACCCTTGTGGGGCCCCAGTGTTGAGGATCAGCGGGGAGATGCTGTTGCCTACCCTCACCACCTGGGGGCGGCCCGTCAGGAAGTCCAGTACCCAGTTGCACAGGGCGGGGTCGAGACCCGGGGTCTCGAGCTTGATGACGAGCTTGGAGGGTACTATGGTGTTGAATGCCGAGCTGTAGTCGATGAACAGCATTCTCACATAG
Source organism: Oncorhynchus tshawytscha (assembly GCF_018296145.1). NCBI lineage: Eukaryota > Metazoa > Chordata > Actinopteri > Salmoniformes > Salmonidae > Oncorhynchus > Oncorhynchus tshawytscha. Next base: position 88,760 of record NW_024609622.1, on the reverse strand, counting down.
GTATTCCTCTTGTCCAGATGGGTTAGGGCAGTGTGCAGTGTGGTTGAGATTGCATCGTCTGTGGACCTATTTGGGCGGTAAGCAAATTGGAGTGGGTCTAGGGTGTCAGGTAGGGTGGAGGTGATATGGTCCTTGACTAGTCTCTCAAAGCACTTCATGATGACGGAAGTGAGTGCTACGGGGCGGTAGTCGTTTAGCTCAGTTACCTTAGCTTTCTTGGGAACAGGAACAATGGTGGCCCTCTTGAAGCATGTGGGAACAGCAGACTGGTATAAAGATTGATTGAATATGTCCGTAAACACATCGGCCAGCTGGTCTGCGCATGCTCTGAGGGCGCGGCTGGGGATGCCGTCTGGGCCTGCAGCCTTGCGAGGGTTAACACGTTTAAATGTCTTACTCACCTCGGCTGCAGTGAAGGAGAGACCGCATGTTTTCATTGCAGGCCGTGTCAGTGGCACTGTATTGTCCTCAAAGCGGGCAAAAAAGTTATTTAGTCTGCCTGGGAGCAAGACATCCTGGTCCGTGACTGGGCTGGATTTCTTCCTGTAGTCCGTGGTTGACTGTAGACCCTGCCACATACCTCTTGTGTCTGAGCCGTTGAATTGAGATTCTACTTTGTCTCTGTACTGACGCTTAGCTTGTTTGATAGCCTTGCGGCGGGAAATAGCTGCACTGTTTGTATTTGGTCATGTTACCAGACACCTTGCCCTGATTAAAAGCAGTGGTTCGCGCTTTCAGTTTCACGCGAATGCTGCCATCAATCCACGGTTTCTGGTTAGGGAATGTTTTAATCGTTGCTATGGGAACGACATCTTCAACGCACGTTCTAATGAACTCGCACACCGAATCAGCGTATTCGTCAATATTGTTATCTGATGCAATACGAAACATATCCCAGTCCACGTGATGGAAGCAGTCTCGGAGTGTGGAGTCAGCTTGGTCGGACCAGCGTTGGACAGACCTCAGCGTGGGAGCCTCTTGTTTTAGTTTCTGTCTGTAGGCAGGGATCAACAAAATGGAGTCGTGGTCAGCTTTTCCGAAAGGGGGGCGGGGCAGGGCCTTATATGCGTCGCGGAAGTTAGAGTAACAATGATCCAAGGTCTTTCCACCCCTGGTTGTGCAATCGATATGCTGATCAAATTTAGGGAGTCTTGTTTTCAGATTAGCCTTGTTAAAATCCCCAGCTACAATGAATGCAGCCTCCAGATAAATGGTTTCCAGTTTGCAGAGAGTTAAATAAAGTTCGTTCAGAGCCATCGATGTGTCTGCTTGGGGGGGGATATATACGGCTGTGATTATAATCGAAGAGAATTCTCTTGGTAGATAATGCGGTCTACATTTGATTGTGAGGAATTCTAAATCAGGTGAACAGAAGGATTTGAGTTCCTGTATGTTTCTTTCATCACACCATGTCACGTTAGCCATAAGGCATACGCCCCCCCCCTCTTCTTACCAGAAAGATGTTTGTTTCTGTCGGCACGATGCGTGGAGAAACCCGCTGGCTGCACCGCCTCGGATAGCGTCTCTCCAGTGAGCCATGTTTCCGTGAAGCAAAGAACGTTACAGTCTCTGATGTCCCTCTGGAATGCTACCCTTGCTCGGATTTCATCAACCTTGTTGTCAAGAGACTGGACATTGGCAAGAAGAATGCTAGGGAGTGGTGCACGGTGTGCCCGTCTCCGGAGTCTGACCAGAAGACCGCCTCGTTTCCCTCTTTTTCGGAGTCGTTTTTTTGGGTCGATGCATGGAATCCACTCCGTTGTCCTGTTTGTAAGGCAGAACACAGGATCCGCGTCGCGAAAAACATATTCTTGGTCGTACTGATGGTGAGTTGACGCTGATCTTATATTCAGTAGTTCTTCTCGACTGTATGTAATGAAACCTAAGATGACCTGGGGTACTAATGTAAGAAATAACACGTAAAAAAACAAAAAACTGCATAGTTTCCTAGGAACGCGAAGCGAGGCGGCCATCTCTGTCGGCGCCGGAAGTCGCTTTTTACAACAGTTTAAAACGGTTATTTTCTGTGGTACAGTATAGGCTAATGTTAGCACAGTGTATTGCTAGCAGAGGCAAGTGCATAGTCGAGCTAGCTAAGAAAGAGAGAGTTAACATCGTCAGGGACGGCAGAAAAGGACCTGAGACGGAGGTCGGAGCGGGAAAACAACGTGATTAAAAAGGGAGGAATGAGTAAAGGAAAGGACATTTATTCAACTTTTCAAGACAAACTTTGGAAGCATCCATTGATGCGGATAACATTGTGCCTCCATTTTTTTGTGACATGTAATTTACTAGGCAGCCTGCTACAGTCAGACAGAACAGGTAATAAGACGTATGGGGATATTGTGGAGATACTTAAAGGACATTTTTCACGTGAACCACTAGTTAATGCTGAAAGGTTCAGGTTCCACAGGAGACATCAGGAAGAGGGAGAATCGGTGACAACGTTTGCTGCTGCATTACAGAAACTATCAGAACACTGAGTTGAATGGTGTTCTAAATGACACCACTAGTATGTGGGCTACGGAGTGAAGCTACACAAAAGAGATTGTTGACTGAAAGTCATCTGACTTTGTCAAAGTCCATTGAAATCACTTTGTCCATGGAACTAGCTGCTATAGAGGCTCACTAGTTAAGTTAATCAGGAACTTAGTGGGTTCATCCTAATCACCAGTTGATACATTTTAATCTCATACACAAGGTATAACTTCCACCTAGAAAACATAATTTAATGAACATCATAACCTCTCCTCTGTGTGATCTATGTAATCAAGGTGCCATGGGCTCCTTTAATCATGTTTGAGTTTGAGTTTATTTATTCTTGCTTAGATAAAACTTAAGAAATGCAGAATTTCCCAAATGAATAATTACAAAAAAAACTTATTCAAAATACTGAACATATAAGTGACATGAATAAAATACAGAACACATAAGTGACATGAATAAAATACAGAACAGTTGATCCATTACAGGACATTTGTCATGATGGAAATTAAAATATTAAAATGTGATTGTAAAAAATAGAATTTTTGGTAGAGTTATCATACAGTCTGACAGCAGAGTGGCGTTTCTCAGGTGGTTTGTACTGCAGTTATACAGGACAGTTATACAGGACAGTTATACAGGACAGTTATACAGGACAGTTGTACAGGACAGTTATACAGGACAGTTATACAGGACAGTTATACAGGACAGTTATACAGGACAGTTATACAGGACAGTTGTACAGGACAGTTGTACAGGACAGTTGTACAGGACAGTTATACAGGACAGTTATATATACAGGACAGTTATACAGGACAGTTATACAGGACAGTATACAGGACAGTTATACAGGACAGTTATACAGGACAGTTATACAGGACAGTTGTACAGGACAGTTATACAGGACAGTTATACAGGACAGTTATACTGGACAGTCATACAGGACAGTCAGGACAGTTATACAGGACAGTTATACAGGACAGTTATACAGGACAGTTGTACAGGACAGTTATACAGGACAGTTATACAGGACAGTTATACAGGACAGTTATACAGGACAGTTATACAGGACAGTTATATACAGGACAGTTATACAGGACAGTTATACAGGACAGTTATACAGGACAGTTATACAGGACAGTTATACAGGACAGTTATACAGGACAGTTATACATACAGGACAGTTATACAGGACAGTTATACAGGACAGTTATACAGGACAGTTATACAGGACAGTTATACAGGACAGTCATACAGGACAGTTATACAGGACAGTTATACAGGACAGTTATACAGGACAGTTATATACAGGACAGTTGTACAGGACAGTCATACAGGACAGTTATATACAGGACAGTTATACAGGACAGTTATACAGGACAGATATACAGGACAGTCATACAGGACAGTTATACAGGACAGTCATACAGGACAGTTATACAGGACAGTTATACAGGACAGTCATATACAGGACAGTCATACAGGACAGTTATACAGGACAGTCATACAGGACAGTTATACAGGACAGTTATACAGGACAGTTATACAGGACAGTTATACAGGACAGTCATACAGGACAGTCATACAGGACAGTCATACAGGACAGTTATACAGGACAGTTATACAGGACAGTTATACAGGACAGTTATACAGGACAGTTATACAGGACAGTTATACAGGACAGTTATACAGGACAGTTATACAGGACAGTTATACAGGACAGTTATACAGGACAGTTATACAGGACAGTTATACAGGACAGTTATACAGGACAGTTATACAGGACAGTTATACAGGACAGTTATACAGGACAGTTATACAGGACAGTTATACAGGACAGTTATACAGGACAGTTATACAGGACAGTCATACAGGACCGTTTGTGGCTGTTTCTCAAGAGTCTGGTGGTGCAGTTCCCTCTTTTTGGAGGTTAGCAGGTTATTCAGTGGATGGTCAAGAGTGTGCATGTCCTTCACCAGATGCACTGCAGCCTGATCTCACCTGCTCTGCAGTGAGGGGAGCTGTGGTCGGACTGCTCCACCTCTGGAGATGATCCTCAAGGCCCTCCTCTGCACCCTGTCTAGTTGGGCCTGCTGCTTTTTACTGCATCCAACTAACAGAACTCCACCGTGTTACTGCATCCAACTAACAGCACTCCACCGTATTCCAGACAAGGCCTGACCAGTGTAGTATAGACTGACCAGATATTACATTTTGAGGCCTTCCTCACTGACTGCCCCACATGTGTGTTACCACTGAGGTTCGAGTCTAGATGAAAACCAAGATACTTGGTTGTTACCACTCGTACTTCCTGTCCTCTATCAGTGGTACAGATTGCGGATGGTCTCTAGAAAAACATATCCCAATTTCCACAGACCTTTTCCCATTCAGGATCATGTTGTTGGATGTGGCCCACTCTTCCAGCTGCTTTACCTCCAAGCCCATGGAAGTATCCTCTTGGATGCTGGGTAATGGTATGGCTCGGGACAGCCCTATTTCAGATTGATCCGACATATGCAGCGTTTACCGTGAATGCAGTCTCCGCGAAAGCAGGAACATTTCCTTAAATTTTAATCACACTGTAAAGCTGTACTTCAGTGACACGGATTGAATAGAGCCCTTTAAACCTGTTTCATCGGCAGCAGATATGAGAGTCAGAGTTCAGATGGTAACACAGAACTCCCTTCTATCTCGGGTCACTCAGGAACACAGCAGTCAGCTTCAAGTGAGTCAACACGTCACGGCACCATGCCTCTGACCTAAAACCTAAAATCTGTATGACCTTGTAGGCCTATGTATGCTGTATATGAATATGTGTAGCCTGGCCTATAGGATGAGTATATTCAACCCTAGTCCATGTAGTGATTCAGGTGTTCAGATTGTAAAAACGGAGCATTTTAAGCTCTCGCCCTGCGCCTGTTGGCTTGACATGTGGACATAACCCCTCTGATCAATCAGATATGGGCTTATTCTTATCATTAAAAGTAGTAAAATCAAGCTGTTTCCAAAGTTTACTGATGAGTAAATTCAACCCTAGTGAAAAGCCTATATGCCTACCAGGAAACGCTGTAGCTGCTTCAGGTTAGAGGGTGCAGGCCACTCTGTGACTGTCATGACCTTGGTGGGGTCCATACGTAACTGTCCCTGTGCAATAATATAACCCAGGAAAGACACTGAGGCAGCATGGAACCCACATTTTTCAGCTTTAACAAAGAGCTTATTCTCCAACAGCCGTTGAAGAACTTGGTGAACGTGTTGCTGGGTCCTTGGAAAATATCAGAATGTCATCTAAATAGATAAAAACGAAGCGTCCAATCACATCCCTCAGCACGTCATTGACTAGTTTCTGGAAAACAGCAGGGGCGTTAGTAAGACCAAAAGGCATGACCAAATACTCAAAGTGACCAGCTGGTGTGTTGAATGCAGTCTTCCACCCATCCCCCTCTCTTATGCGAACAAGGTGGTAGGCATTCCGGAGGTCGAGTTTGGTAAACACTGTGACACCATGGAGGGGGGCAAAAGCAGACCTGATGAGTGGCAAAGGGTACTTGTTCTTTACTGTAATATCATTCAGCCCACAGAAGTCTACTCACGGCCTCAGTGACCTATCCTTCTTCATAAAGAAAAACCCAGCACCCACCGGGGAGGAAGATGGCGTGATAAGTCCATCAGCCAGAGAATCCTGGATGTACTTCTCCATAGCCTCTTACTCGGGGCAAGAGGTTACACAACCGGCTATTGGGGAGAGGAGCTCCAGGCTGGAGGTCAATGGCGCAGTCGGTTTGGGGGAAGATGGGCAGGCGATTTGCCTCAACAGTATATCCCCTACTACTGCCTAGCCCCCTCTTTTGCTGGACGCAGGGAACAAGTGGAGACAAAAATGACCAACCCGGCCACAGTATAGGCAGCTCATAGCGCTGATTTGTTTTTGCCTCTCTTCTGGAGAGAGACAGGCCCGGCCGAGCTGCATGGGTTCAGAATCTGGAAGGGGGATGGGATGCAGTTGGAGAAGGAGGACAAGGCACTGAAGCAGATGTCATGGGACATGCAACCCTCCCTACCCTCTCCCTCTGACGCTCACAGAGACGGTTGTCGATGCGGATAGCGAGAGAGATGAGTTCATCAAGTCCATCAGGCTCATCCCTGGACACCAACTCGTCCTTGAGGGTCTCAGTGAGCGCGTTCCGGAATGTTCTCTGAAGGGCCTCCTCATTCCAGCCACTCTCAGCAGCGATGGTGGGAAACTCACATGCCCTCTCAGCAACACTATGGGGCCCTTGATGGAGGGACAGAAGTCATTTAGCGGCATCCTTACCGCAGAATGGGTGGTCGAAGACTTTCTTCATCTCCTCCGTGAATCTGGAGTAGGAGAAGCAGATTGGGGACCGTCTCTCTCACACCGCCGTGGCCCAGGTGAGCGCTGCTCCACAAGGAAGCCAATCTGAAAGGAAATCTTGGCCCGTTCGCTAACATAAGAGTAGGGCAGTTCCTCAGATACTAGTGAACATTGTACCAAAAGCCTCTGCAAGCTCCGAGGTTGCCATCATAACGCTCGGGAGTCGGAACAAACGGCTCCCAGAGCGGAAGAGAAGGACTTGGAACTGGTTGTGAGCTCTGGGCGAAGGGTCGGCCCAGTAGGTCAGACAGGCTCTGAAAACTCCTTGATGTGCTCCAGAAGGGTCTTCAGGGCTTGGTCATGTTGCTTGAGCAGAGCACCTTGGCCGACAAGGGTTTGGTGGAGAGTAGCAGAGTCTGCTGGGTTCATCTCTTTGGCCAGATTGTACTGTTACGCGGAGTGGAACAGGGGAACCCAAGAGTAGACTCAGACGCGGAGACTGGGATGAAGTAACCAAGGTATTTATTGAAACACAGGGGGACAATGGAGTGCAGGTCAGGGAAGCTTGGAGGGTTGCTGGAAACCAGGTACGGAGGCTAAGGCTGAAGCGAAAGGGGTTGAGACAAGGTAAGCAGGTCCGGAGGGGAATCCAATGGAGTGGTTGATTGGGGAATCCAGGACAGAGTAGCAGGATGACGAGACGTGGGACTGGAGACAGGGACCAGAGTCAGAGCAGGCAGAATTGTAGCGGAGAGGAAAACAGCGTCAGGCAAGGAAATCAGGCACACCAGGATAACAGGATCTGAATAGTAACAAACGGCTAGAAACGTAGACTGACTGAGCAGAGATCTGGCAGCGTGGAAGTGGCAGGGCTGAGTATTTGTAGAGGTCTATTATGGAACAGGTTGCAACTGGTGGGGATCTGCTCTGACTCCAGCACACCTGTCTCCGCCCACACACACACACACACACACACACACACACACACACACACACACACACACACACACACACACACACACACACACACACACACACACACAGAGAGAGAGAGAGGGAGACGGAGAGAGTACTGGGGAGTGGCGGCAGGTCAAGGAGACACAGGATGAGCATTAGAAGGCGTTGCAGGAGCAGATGTGACAACTAGTTATAATATCCATTATTCTGTCATTATAATATCCACTATTCTGTCATTATAATAGCCACTATTCTGTCATTATAACATTAACGATTCTGTCATAATATCCATTATTCAGGCATTATAATATGAACTATTCTGTCATAATATCCACTTTTCTGTCATTATAATATCCATTATTCTGTCACGATAATATCCACTATTCTGTCATTATAATATCCATTATTCTGTCATTATAATATCCATTATTCTGTCACTATAATATCCACTATTCTGTCATTATAATATTAACTATTCTGTCATAATATCCATTATTCAGGTATTATAATATGAACTATTCTGTCATAATATCCACTATTCTGTCATTATAATATCCCTTATTATGTCATTATAATATGCATTATTCTGTCATAATATCCGCTAGCCTGTCATCATATTATCTCCTATTCTGCCATTATAATATCCACTATTCTGCCAACATAATATCCACTATTTTGTCATTATAAATCAACTATTCTGCCAACATAATATTGACTATTCTGTCATTATACTATCACTAGTCTGTCATTAAAATATCTACAATTCTGCCAACATACAGATTAGAGGTCGACCTACTATGATTTTTCAACGCCGATATCGATACCGATTATTGGAGGACCAAAAAAGGCAGATACCGATTAATCGGCCGATTTTTATATATATATTTGTAATAATGACAATTATAACAATAATGAATGAACACTTGAAATTCCGATTAATCGGTCGACCTCTAATACAGATCATTGAGGAAATATTCATACCCCTTCACTTTTTCAACATTTTGTTACATTACAGCCTTATTCTAAAATGCATTAAATACATTTTTCCCTCAGCAATCTACACACAATACCCCATAATGACAAAGTGAATAGAGGTTTTGAGAATTTTTTAAACATTTACTCAAAATTTTAAACGGAAATTCCTTATTTACATAAGTAATCAAACCCTTTTCTATGAGATTTTTTTTTTTTTAGCTCAGGTGTATCCTGTTTCCATTGATCATCCTTGATATGTTTCTACAACTTTATTGGAGTCCACCTATGGTAAATTCAATTGATTGGACATGATTTGGAAAGGCACACACCTGTCTATATAAGGTCTCACAGTTGACAGTGCATGTCAGAGCAAAAAACAAAACATGAGGTCAAAGGAATTGTACGTAGAGCTCAGCAACGGGATTGTGTCAAGCCACAGATCTGGGGAAGTCTACCAAAACATTTCTGCAGCATTGTAGGTCACCAAGAACACAGTGGCTTCCTTCATTCTTAAATGGGAGAAGTTTGGAACCACCAAGTTTCTTCCTAGAGCTGGCCGCCCGGGTCAAACTGAGCAATCGGCGGAGAAGGGCCTTGGTCAGGGAAGTGACCAAGAACCCGATGGTCACTCTGACAGAGTTCCACTGTGGAGATGGGAGAACCTTGAGAGCATTTCTGGAGAGACATGAAAATAGCTGTGCATCATCGCTCCCCATCCAAGCTGACAGAGCTTGAGAAGATCTGCAGAGATGAACGGGAGAAACTCCCCAAATACAGGTGTGCCAAGCTTGTAGCGTCATACCCAAGAAGACTCGGTGCTTTAATCGCTGCCAAAGGTCCTTCCACAAACTACTGAGTTTGTAAAGGATCTGAATAAATCAAATCAAATCAAATTGATTTATATAGCCCTTCGTACATCAGCTGATATCTCAAAGTGCTGTACAGAAACCCAGCCTAAAACCCCAAACAGCAAGCAATGCAGGTGTAGAAGCACGGTGGCTAGGAAAAACTCCCTAGAAGGCCAAAACCTAGGAAGAAACATAGAGAGGAACCAGGCTATGTGGGGTGGCCAGTCCTCTTCTGGCTGTGCCGGGTGGAGATTATAACAGAGCATGGCCAAGATGTTCAAATGTTCATAAATGACCAGCATGGTCCAATAATAATAAGGCAGAACAGTTGAAACTGGAGCAGCAGCACGGCCGGTGGACTGGGGACAGCAAGGAGTCATCATGTTAGGTAGTCCTGAGGCAAGGTCCTAGGGCTCAGGTCCTCCGAGAGAGAGAAAGAAAGAGAGAAAGAGAGAATTAGAGAGAGCACACTTAAATTCACACAGGACACCGAATAGGACAGGAGAAGTACTCCAGATATAACAAACTGACCCTAGCCCCCCGACACATAAACTACTGCAGCATAAATACTGGAGGCTGAGACAGGAGGGGTCAGGAGACACTGTGGCCCCATCCGAGGACACCCCCAGACAGGGCCAAACAGGAAGGATATAACCCCACCCACTTTGCCAAAGCACAGCCCCCACACCACTAGAGGGATATCTTCAACCACCAACTTACCATCCTGAGACAAGGCTGAGTATAGCCCACAAAGATCTCCGCCACGGCACAACCCAAGGCGGGGGCACCAACCCAGACAGGATGATCACATCAGTGACTCAACCCACTCAGGTGACGCACCCCTCCCAGGGACGGTATGAGAGAGCCCCAGTAAGCCAGTGACTCAGCCCCTGTAATAGGGTTAGAGGCAGAGAATCCCAGTGGAAAGAGGGGAACCGGCCAAGCAGAGACCGCAAGAGCGGTTCGTTGCTCCAGAGCCTTTCCGTTTACCTTCCCACTCCTGGGCCAGACTACACTCAATCATATGATATACTTACAATACCAGTCAAAAGTTTGGACATACCTACTCATTCAAGGGTTTTTCTTTATTTTTACTATTTTCTACTTTGTAGAATAATAGTGAAGACATAAAACTATGCAATAACACATATGGAACCATGTAGTAACCAAAAAAGTGTTAAACATTTCTACAATGATTCTAATGGAATAGACAGGTTTGCTTTCTCCAAAGTATTGTCTTTTCATTGACCTGTTAGTTGTGGAGTTTGTAAATATCAATTTAGATTATTTTGTAAATATTGTCATTTGAACATCTAGATCACCATCTTTAAATAAAATTGTCACACCCGGATCTGTTTCACCTGTCTTTGTGCTTTTCTCCACCCCCCTCCAGGTGTCGCCCATCTTCCTCATTATCCCCAATGTATTTATACCTGTGTTCTTTGTTTGTCTGTTGCCAGTCCGTCTTGTCTTACCAGCATGTTTTCCCATCTCCCTGCTTTCTCAAATTCTGTTTCCTAAACTTTATTTGTCTCATGCGCCGAATACAATAAGAGTAGACCTTACCGTGAAATGCTTACTTACAAGCCGTTAAACAACAGTGCAGTTCAAGAAAGAGTTAAGACATTTTTTTACCAAATAAATTAAAGTAAAAAATAACTATAAAATAACAATAATGAGCAGGCTGCCTAGTAAATTAAATGTCACAAAAAATGTAGGCACAACAAATAGTTTCCTGTAATGTGATCTTCAATCACTTCACTCATTGAAGTTTCCTCCTAAATTTGCTCATTTAGCAGTTTTTAATTCTAAAGTTCTTCACAGTTGAATAAATGTCCTTTCCTTTAATCAATGTATATTCCTCCCTTTTCAATCACATTGTTTTCCTGCTCCAACGTCCGTCTCAGGTCCTTTTCTGCCGTCCCTGACGATGTTAACTCTCTCTTTCTTAGCTAGCTCGACTATGCACTTGCCTCTGCTAGCAATATACTGCGCTAACATTAGCCTATTCTGCACCACAGAAAATAACAGTTTTAAACATTTGTAACAACCGACTTCTTCCAGACGGTATAGTTCCTGTAGATTCAGACTTACTCATAACCAATCTTTTGTTATGTCTGGTGGGTTTCATAACCACGTCTGTATAACAATTCAATAATGATGAGACAGGAGACAGGAATCAGTTCAACCATTTATCTGGAACATGATCATCTCAACACATACAAACTCCCATGATGCTCTGTGGCAACCCCAATATACAACAAATACATAAGTAAATGAGTAAATGGACAATAAACAATACTCATGGATGAATTTAAATGTTAAGATATAAAAAGTAGGGCCATGGGATAGGGTCAGAAAGGTTACTATGTTTGAGAACTGGTTACAGAGGTGACATAGCAAGCTTAAGGTCCATTATAACACAGTGAAGTAGAGGTGGAAGCTAAAAGCAGTGAGACGGTGTGAGGAGTTCAGCCGTGAAACACTAGATCAGGACAGGTAGAAATGTCAGATCTGTAATTAGACACAGAGATACATTCTGATCATGGGTCAGACCTGGTGGAGGTGTCGACTTTACAGTGAAATGCTTACTTACGAGTCCCTAACCAACAATGCAACAATACGGATAAGAATAAGAAAAAAAAGTAACAAGTAATTAAAGAGCAGCAGTAAAATAACAATAGCGAGACTATACACAGGGGGGTACCTGGTACTTCATTTTGTTATCTTTCGGCCCAAGCCTCGAACTCAGGCCCTGTGCGTAGCTAACTGACCCTCTCTGCCCATTCATCGCCATTTACCCGTTGTTGTTTTAGCTCTCCCAATCAACACCTGTGATTGCTTTATGCCTCTCTCTAATGTCAATATGCCTTGTCTACTGTTGTTTAGGGTAGCTCTCATGATTTAATTTTACTACGTAGTCCCTAGTCTATCTCAACATGCCTTAGGTTGCTCCTTTGCCCCACCCCCCACACAATCGGAGACCGTACCTAGCTTATCTGGCAACCTCTCTCATCGTCACTCAATGCCTAGGTTTACCTCCACTGTACTCACACCCTACCATATCCTTGTCTGTACATTATGCCCTCAATCTGCTCCTTTTATTCTCTGTTCCCAACACACTAGATGACCAGTTCTTTTAGCTTTTAGACGTACCCTCATCCTACTGCTTCTGACTTCTTGACGTCTCTAGAGACTATATCTCCCTCATCATTACTCAATGCCTAGGTCTACCTCCAATGTACTCACATCCTACCTTACCTTTGTCTGTACACTATGCCTTGAATCTATGCTATCATGCCCAGAAACCTGCTCCTTTTACTCTCTGTTCCAAACGTGCTAGATGGCCAGTTCGTATAGCCTTTAGCCGTACCCTTATCCTACTTCTCCTCTGTTCCTCTGGTGATGTAGAGGTTAATCCAGGTCCTGCAGTGCCTAGCTCCACACCACTCCCCAGGTGCTCTCATTTGTTGACTTCTGTAACCGTAAAAGCCTTGGGTTCATGCATGTTAACATCAGAAGCCTCCTCCCTAAGTTTGTTTTATTCACTGCTTTAGCACATTCCACCAACCCTGATGTCCTAGCCGTGTCTGAATCCTGGCTTAGGAAGGCCACCAAAAACGACCACCACTCATCACTGTCCAACGCTCCCTAAAACACTTCTGCGAGCAGGTCTTTCTAATCAACCTGGCCCGGGTATCCTGGAAGGATATTGACCTCATTCAATCAGTAGAGGATGTCTGGTTGTTCTTTAAAAGTGCTGAAATAAGCATGGCCCTTTCAAAAAATGTAGAACTAAGAACAGATATAGCCCTTGGTTCACTCCAGACTTGACTGCCCTTGACCAGCACAAAACCAACCTGTGGCGTACTGCACTAGCATCGAATAGTCCTTGCGATATGCAACTTTTCTGTGAAGTCAGGAACCAATATACACAGTCAGTTAGGAAAGCAAAGGCTAGCTTTTTCAAACAGAAATTTGCATCCTGCAGCACTAATTCCAAGAAGTTTTGGGACACTGTAAAGTCCGTGGAGAATAAGAGCTCCCCCTCCCAGCTGCCCACTGCACTGAGGATAGGAAACACGGTAACCACTGAAAAATCCACGATAATTGAGAATTTCAACAAGCATTTCTCTATGGCTGGCCATTATTTCCACCTGGCTACCGAAAACCCGGCTAACAGCTCTGTCCCCCCCCCGCAGCAACTGGCCCAAGCCCCCACCCCCACCGCTTCTCCTTCACCCAAATCCAGACAGCTGATATTCTGAAAGAGCTGCAAAATCTGGATCCCTACAAATCAGCTGGGCTAGACAATCTAGACTCTCTCTTCCTAAAATTATCCGCCGCCATTGTAGCAACCCCTATTACTAGTCTGTTCAACCTCTCTTTTTCGTATCGTATGAGATTCCTAAAGATTGGAAAGCGGCAGCGGGCATCCCACTCTTCAAATGGGGAGACACTCTAGACCCAAACTGTTATAGATCTATATCCATCCTACCCTGCCTTTCTAAAGTCTTCGAAAGCCAAGTGAACAAACAGATCACCGAACATTTCAAATCCCACTGAACCTTCGCCGCTAAGCAATCCGGTTTCCGAGCTGGTCACAGATGCACCTCAGTCATGCTCAAGGTCCTAAACGATATCATAACTGCCATCAATAAAAGACAGTACTGTGCAGTCATCTTCATCGACCTGACCAAGGCTTTCAACTCTGTCAATCACCACATTCATAATTTGCAAATAAATTAATTAAAAATCCTACAATGTGATTTTCTGGATTTTTTTCTTCTCATTTTGTCTGTCATAGTTGAAGTGTACCTATGATGAAAATTACAGGCCTCTCTCATCTTTTTAAGTGGGAGAACTTGCACAATTGGTGGCTGACTAAATACTTTTTTGCCCCACTGTATATATCAATGATGTTGCTCTTGTTGTGGGTGATTCTTTGATCTACCTCTATGCAGCCGACACCATTCTGTATACATCTGGCCCTACTTTGGACACGGTGTTAACAAACCTCAAAACGAGCTTCAATGCCATACAACACTCCTTCGGTGGCCTCCAACTGCTCTTAAATGCTGGTAAAACTAAATGCATGCTCTTCAGCCGATCACTGCCCGCACCTGCCCGCATGTCCAGCATCCCTACTCTGGACGGTTCTGACTTAGAATATGTGGACAACTATAAATACCTAGGTGTCTGGCTAGACTGCAAACTCTCCTTCCAGACTCATATTAAGCATCTCCAATCCAAAATTAATTCTAGAATCGGCTTACTATTTCGCAAAAAAGCCTCCTTCACTCATGCTGCCAAACATACCCTCGTAAAACTGACTATCCTATCGTTCCTTGACTTAGGCAATATAATTTACAAAATAGCCTCCAACACTCTACTCAGCAAATTAGATGCTGTCTATCACAGTGGCATCAATTTTGTCACCAAAGCCCCATATACTACCCACCACTGCGACCTGTATGCTCTCGTTGGCTGGCCCTCGCTACATACTCGTTGCCAAACTCAATGGCTCCAGGTCATCTATAAGGCTGTGCTGGGTAAAGCTCCACCTTATCTCAGCTCACTGGTCACCATAGCAACACCCGCACGTAGAATGCGCTCCAGCAGGTATATTTCAATGGTCATCCCCAAAGCCAACACCTCTTTTGGCTGCCTTTCCTTCCAGTTCTCTGCTGCCAATGACTGGAATGAATTGCAAAAATCACTGAAGTTGGAGACATATCTCCCTCACTAACTTTAAGCATCAGCTGTCAGAGCAGCTTACCGATCGCTGCAGCTGTACACAATCTATCTGTAAATAGGGGGCTAGGGTCAGTCTGTTATATCTGGAGTATTTCTCCTGTCTTATCCGGTGTCCTGTGTGAATTGAAGTATGCTCTCTCTAATTCTTTCTTTCTATCTTTCTTTCTTTAACTCTCTCGGGGCACCTGAGCCCTAGGACCATGCCTCAGGACTACCTGGCATGATGATCCCCAGTCCACCTGGCCGTGCTGCTGCTCCAGTTCCAACTGTTCTGCCTGCAGCTATGAAACCCTGACCTGTTCACCAGACGTGCTACCTGTCCCAGACCTGCTGTTTTCAACTCTCTAGAGACAGCAGGAGCGGTAGAGATACTCTCAATGATCGGCTATGAAAAGCCAACTGACATTTACTCCTGAGGTGCTGACCTGTTGCACCCTCGACAACTACTGTGATTATTATTATTTGACCATGCTGGTCATTTATGAACATTTGAACATCTTGGCCATGTTCTGTTATAATTTCCACCCGGCACAGCCAGAAGAGGACTGGCCACCCCTCATAACCTGGTTCCTCTCTATGTTTCTTCCTAGGTTTTGGCCTTTCTAGGGAGTTTTTCCTAGCCACCGTGCTTCTACACCTGCATTGCTTGCTGGCTTTAGGCTGGGTTTCTGTACAGCACTTTGAGATATCAGCTGATGTAAGAAGGGCTATATAAATAAAATTGATTGATTTGAAATAGCCCATCCATCTAACAACCTACCACATCGCCATATTTGTTTTTGTTTTTCTGCACACCAGTATTTCTAATTGCACATCCTCATCTGCAAACTCCAGTGTTAATTGCTAAATTGTAATTTCTTTGCCACTATGGCCTATTTATTGCCTTACCTCCTTACTTCATTTGCACACACTGTATACAGATTTTTCTATTGTGTTACTGACAGTATCAAATCAAATCAAATTTTATTTGTCACATACACATTCGCGCCATAAACTGCAACCTCCTGTTTCCTCCTCTTTCACTCTGAACGCGTCCAGTATGCTTGTTTATTCCATATGTAACTCTGGGTTGTTGTTTTTGTCGCACTGCTTTGCTTTATCTTGGCCAGGTCACAGTTGTAAATGAGAACTCAACTGGCCTACCTGGTTAAAAAAATGAATAAAAATGTGCTAGTTGAGGTAATATGTCAAACATAAAACATTTAGAACTGCTCTTTTTTATTATACTGAACTAAAATATAAACGCAACAGGCAACAATTTCTCAAATTTTACGGAGTTACAGTTCATATAAGAAAATGAATTAATTAGACCTTAATCTATGGATTTCACATGACTGGGAATACAGATATGCATCTGTTGGTCAGATATTTTATTAAGAAAGTACGAGCGTGGATCAGAAAACCAGTCAGTATCTTGAGTGACCACCATTTATTTGCTTCATGCAGCGTGACACATCTTCACATAGAGTTGATCAGGCTGTTGATTGTGGCCTGTGGAATGTTGTCCTACTCCTCTTCAATGGCTGTGTGAAGTTGCTGGGTATTGGCGGGAATTGGAACACACTGTCGTACACGTCCATCCAGAGCATCACAAACATGCTCAATGGGTGACATGTCCGGTGAGTACTCAGGCCATGGAAGAACAGTTTTTTTCCATCTTCCAGGAATTGTGTACAGATCCTTGCGACATCTGGCCATTCATTATCATTCTGAAACATGAGGTGATAGCGGTGGATGAATGGCACGACAATTGGATCTCACCACGGTATCTCTGTGCTTTCAAATTGCCATCGATAAAATGCACTTGTGTTCATTGTCCGTAGCTTATGCTGGACACCCCCATAACCTCACACCACCATGGGGCACTCTGTTCACAACATTGTCATCAGTAAATCACTCGCCTTCATGACACCATACATGTGGTCTGCGGTTTTTAGGCCGCAGACCACACGGAAGTACTGCCAAATTCTCTAAAACAACGTTCAAGGCGGCTTAGAGAAATTAACATTAAATTCTCTAGCAACAGCTCTGTTGGACATTCCTGCAGTCAGAATGCCAATTGGACGCTCCCTTAAAACTTGAGACATCTCTGGCATTGTGGTTTGTGACAAAACTGCACAAAACTGCCTTTTATTGTCCCCAGCACAAGGTGTACCGTTGAAATAATCAGCTTCTTGAAATGTCACAGCTGTCGGGTGGATGGATTATCTTGGCAAAGGAGAAATGCTCACTAACAGGAATGTAAAACCTATAAGCTTTGTGTGCATATGGAACATTCTTGGGATCTTTTATTTCAGCTCATGAAACATGGGACCAACACTTTACATGTTGCCTTTATATTTTTGTTCAGTGTATTTACAGGAATAAACTGGCCCAAACTGGTGTGTGTGGGTCCAGTGTGTTTACGTGTCTAGTGTGTCCAGTGTGTGTCCACTGTGTGTGTGTGTGTGTCCAGTGTGTCTGTGTGTGTGTGTCCAGTGTGTGTGTGTGTCCAGTGTGTGTGTGTGTGTGTGTGTGTGTGTGTGTGACCAGTGTGTGTCCAGTATGTGTGTCTAGTGTGTGTGTGTGTGTGTGGGTGTGTCCTGTGTGTGTATATGTTCAGTGTATGTGTCCAGTGAGTGTGTGTGTCCAATGTGTGTGTGTGTGTGTGTGTGTCCAGTGTGTGTGTGTGTGTGTGTCCAATGTGTGTGTCCGATGTGTGTGTGTGTGTCCAGGGTGTATGTTTGTGTGTCCAGTGTGTGTGTGTGTTTGTGTCTCCAGGTGTGTGTGTGTGTCCAGGGTGTGTGTGTCCAGTGTGTGTGTGTGTGTGTGTGTGTGTGTGTGTCCAGTGTGTGTGTGTGTTGCATCTGAACCTTTCTCTCAGGGTTCAGGGTTACGGAAAGAGAGAGACAGAGAGTTGCCAAACTGGTGTGTGTGTGATCAAACATAAAACACATGATTACAGTGAAACATCATGTTGTGTTTGACACAGGGACCACCTGACACAGGGACACTGAGGAGTCATCACCCCAAACATTAAACCCTGGATAGAGGGGCTCAGTGAATTTGGTGTGGAATGTGTACAGGTGGGTCAGTGTGTCAGAGGAGACTCTGCAGAAGGACAGAGTGCCGGCTGGCCAGTCCAGATACACTCCTACTCTGTGGGAGCCGGAGGAGGGGACGTCTATGGTAGTGTTGTTATTATTGTGCCAGGCTACGTAACTGTTGTCATGGCAGTCCAGACTCCAGGACTTGTCATTGAATCCAATAATACAGTCATAACCACTTCCTCTCCTGCTGATTCCTTTATATGTCACTCCTATATTAGTCCCTCTCCCACTCCACTCTACCTCCCAGTAACAGCGCCCAGTCAGACCATCTCTACACAGCACCTGTCCACGGTACTCAAATCTCTCTGGGTGATCAGGATACGGCTGCTCCTCTCTCCTACGTGTCACCTTTCTGTTCTCCTCAGACAGAGAGAGGAGTCTGTTTACTGTGTTTGGGTCCAGTGTGAGATCACAGGCATCTGATGGATGAAATCAGACACAGTATTAGAAATCGTCGTCATTCACATTAGAATGTTAACTCACTTTTCACTAATTAATTTAATGTAGATGTTTCTAGGTATCAAGTTAAGATAATTTGAGACTTGTTGAATGATTATATGTTATAGTGTATGGTAATATAAAACACACTTAATCACATACCATTCACACATGTATGAACACACACACATTTATTTTTTTTAACATACATTTTTATTAAAGAGCACATAAAGAACATGTACCATACATACACAATGTATCTTTGCTGTCTTTACTAAGGAGCGGAGTTACATTCACATATTAAGGGTACATTTTGGCAGTATAGAGCAAATATTTCAAGAGTCTGAATAAGTACACAATTTGGACTAATCCACACAAAAAACAACAGAAACAAACAAAAAGCCCATAAATGACATAGTAAGACCCGTACGATATGTCAGGAACTCTGACCAGACACCTTCATACCTGTGCTGTCTATGTTGCAAGATTGATGTAATTCTCTCCATGTCAGCAATTTCCCCACATAGACCAAACCACATCTCTTTTGAGGGTGCATGTTAATTCTTCCAGCATTTTGTTACACATTTCCTTGCTGCTGCGAAAATATAATCTATCAATTTAAGTGGAGAGGATTGGATTGTATCCACAGGAACAATACCTGGAAGGAGATGACATGGGTCTGGTTGAATAATAATACGTGTGATGTCCTGAATAACATGGAGAATTTCAGGCCAAAACGACTAGATTTTTAAACATTGCCAAAATATCTGTGATAAAGTACCTATTTGTCCACACTGCCTCCAACACGTGGCGGATATTCCTTTTTTCAGTTTATTAAGTCTATCAGGGCTCATAGAAAAGCGATGTAGTACTTTGAATTGATACTCCCTTGTTTGGTTACATGTAGTGGCTTTATATAGTGATTTCCATATGTTCCCCCAGCTCTCCTCTGATATCTGAACCTGTAATTCAACCTGCCACGAGTTCCTAAGATTATCTAAAGATAATATTTGCATGGTAAGGATATTGTGATAATAAATTGAAATGGTTCCAATGTTTTCCCCTTGATAAAGTGATTCAATCATCTCATCAATAGGCGTAATCGTCTCAGTCATTTTTTGTAACAGTGAACTGCCTTACTTGAAGGTACCTATAAAAATTGGTTTGGGATATAATGAATTCCTCCTGGATTTCTTTAAATTATTAAACAATTGAGCCTTTGAATAGTTGAGAGACTCCTCTTCCCAAACCCTAAATCCTTGGGACATAGTAGCAGGAAGAAATGCTGGGTTGTAAAATATAGGCGGGTGTCTAGAAATGTCATTACTCAGTTTATATTGGCGTTGAACCTCCCTCCATGTCTTCAATGGAAGAGAAATAATTGGGTTTTGCTTAATCCTGTCAATAGAAATAGGGTCTGCTATAAAGAAAATACCATGGAAAGGCATATCACAATATTGACTCTCAATTTCAAACCATTGACAAATCCTTCGGTTGTTGAATTCATGATGCTATGTGATTAAGTTGCGCTGCCCAGTAATATGACTTCAGGTTAGAAGGGCCAAGCCCACACGATTCTTTGAACATCTGTAGTTTTTTATAACTAATACGAGCCGTTTTATTTTGCCATAAAAATGTGCCTATTGCTGAATTTAGGCGAGTAAAGGTTTTAGCAGGGACTTTAACAGGAAGCATTGAAAACAGATAGAGCAGTCTTGGTAAGACATACATTTTCACTGAAGCAACCCGACCTGCTAGAGATATAGAGAGCGGCATCCAACGGTCTAGATCTTCAGTGATTTTACTAATCACAGGGGGGAGTTCAAAGCATATAGTTTCCCATAGTCTGATGTAATATTAACACCCAAGTAACGCATGCCTGTATCAGTCCACTTAAATGCGTAGTTGTCTTTGATACTTGAGGGTGCATCACCAAATGTCATCATAACAATAGTTTTACCAACGTTCATTTTATAGCCTGATGTAGCACCATATTCACCTATTAATTTGAATACATTTGAAATCATCGTCTCAGCCTCTATTATGTACAGGATGACATCGTCTGCACATAAAGATATTTTGTGTTCATTTGGCTCCACCTGAAGACCATGAATGTTTATGGCACTTCGAATAGCTTCCGCCAGAGGTTCTTTACCAACTGGCAACAATCTCCTTGCCTCGTTGTAGCAAGAAGGAATGTGACATATTCCAATTAATTCTAACAGATGATTTGGGACTTGAATATATCAGCTCTATCCATTTCAAAAAGCGCTTCCCAAAACCAAACTTCTTTAATGTTGCTAAAAGAAAGACCCAGTCGACGCAGTCAAATGCCTTTTCAGTATAGAGAGATGGTATAACAGTTTGTTTGAGTTGGGTCTAAGAGTAATTGATAATATTCAGAATACATCTTATATTCGATGTTGAGTGACGTCCTATAATGAACCCGGTTCAAATATTTTTGTTAAAATCTTAGTAAGGATTTTAGAGTCACAATTTAGTATACTTACTGATTTATGGGAACCACAGTCTAGTGGGTCTTTACCTTGCTTCTTTAACATGGTGATGATTGCTTCACACCAAGTATCTGGATATTTATTGCACTTTATAACCTCATGAAGAACCCCTCTGATCAGCGGTATTAGTTCTTTCCTGAATGTTTAATAGAACTCACAGGGGAACCCATCAGGACCCGGACACTTCCCATTTTGCATGCTTCTGATGGCTGCTTCTATCTCTGAGTCAGTAATGGGGGCGTCTATCATTTCATTATCTTCACACGATAGCTCTGGCAGCTTCAAATGTGTGAGAAAGTCCTCCGGAGAGGAAACATCTTTAGGTTTCTTATATAGGGTCTCGTAGTACTCAGCAAACGTCTTATTTATTTCTTTGGGACAAGAAGTAACTTTTCCCTGCACAGTTCGGATATTGGGAATACATCATTCAGATGCATCCTTTTTAAGTTGCAGTGCAATAAGTTTCCCTGGTTTGTCTCCCTGAGTATAGTATTTATTTTGGGCAAATTGCATAGAACCCTCCGCTTTATAAGTAAGAAGCATATTAAGCTCCCCTTTCGATGCAGTCAACTGAATTAGAGTCCTGATCCCCTTGTTTCTTATGGCTTTCTTCTAATTGGGAGGTTTCTCTCTCAATCTTCTCTTGGTTTTGTATACATACTTTTTTTGCAGGCTATGATTTGACCCCTAAGATAAGCTTTAGCACTCTCCCATAAAAGGGTTGGCTGATACCTTCTGTTGAGTTAAATTCCAAAAACATTGTAAGTTCAGCTTGAATAACACTTTGAAAATAAGTTTCTCCAAGAAGAGAAGCATTTAGCCTCCACCTGTATGGATCAGGTTGTTGATCTTTTAAATTTATTTTCAGTGATACCGGACTATGATCTGAGATGGTGATGTTATTAATAATACCGTGTTCTACCTGATGAGCTTAAGGTCTGAGTGATAAGAAAAAAGTCTATCCTAGAGTAAGTGCCATGGGGATTTGAAAATAAAGTATCATCTTTTGTTGTTAGGTTTAACTTTAACTTTCTCCTAATATCAATAAGCCCTTGTTCATCACAGTGAAATTGAACTACTCTCGACATTTTTAATGTGGGACCACTTGGTCATGACTTGTCCAAATGTGGAGATAATGTGCAATTAAAGTCACCTCCAACTACATAATGTATATTTGAATGCTTAGCAATCTCTAAGAAACATATATGAATAAATTGTGGGGAATCATCATTTGGTGCATACAAATTAGCAAAAGTAAAATTACGTCAAATAATAGGCCATGAACAATAACAAACTGACCCTCTGAATCAGTTACCTGATTTCTCAATGTAAAAGACAGCCTCTTATTAACCAGTATACAAACACCATTTACTTTGAGGAGGAGTGAGAGGAGAAAAGGTCTGACCTAGCCATTCCTTTTTAAGCTTTTTGTGCCCCTCGTCTGATAAGTGGGTCTCCTGGAGGAGGGCAATGTCACGATCCATTGGTGTTAGCAGTGTCAATATTTTTTCCCCGTTTAATCACATGGTTTAAGCCCTTCGCG
Organism: Oncorhynchus tshawytscha; assembly: GCF_018296145.1. Classification (NCBI taxonomy): domain Eukaryota; kingdom Metazoa; phylum Chordata; class Actinopteri; order Salmoniformes; family Salmonidae; genus Oncorhynchus; species Oncorhynchus tshawytscha. The sequence goes on along the minus strand of NW_024609622.1, from coordinate 65,817 downwards.
TTATAAATCAAAATGTTAAGTAACTTTGTCAGCGTAAAGTGTCAATATAAAACACTACAGACCTTGATTTGAATTGGCCTTTTACCTGAACCCATAACTGCAGACAGAAATGCTCCTTTGTTTTTTGTTTCAGTACAAAACACACAGTACAAAACACACAGTACAAAACACACAGTACAAAACACACAGAGAAACAAGAACATCAACACAAAAACAAGTGTCTCCACTAGAACAAAGGGAGCACGAACAGTGAAATTAAAAGAAGAACACTTAAGAATGCCACATTCCTGGGTGGTAGATCTTGGTGGTGTGGTGTTCTTTAAACAAGGCGGGGTTCTTCACAAGACCCAGTAGCGGGGCAATTGTGGAAACTAAGTGATATTTCAGCCTATATTATAGTATATCTGACCTAATATTTATCGCTAGGGTATTTTACTTCAGCGACCTATCAATTTAAAGAGTAGCCTGGATGCAAAAATAAATAAATAAAAATAAACAAAAAAGTTGAGGAGCCCATAAACAGACCTGCATGGATGAGACATTCCCTGCACTCCGTTATAAACTATGAAATATAGCTACATAGCCTATTAAATGTTTTCCCAACTCAAATAATATTAGGCTTTAAGAAAACAGAATGCAAAAATCAAATAAATAATATAAGCATATGCGGGCAGGCTAACTGTCTCTCCCTCCAAACAGGTTGTCCTAAACAGTAAGGGTTAAATGCTGGAAATTCAACGTAATCCAAAAGCCTTGTATAATCAATAAAGAGTCAGCACATTTTATGCTAATATAACCTACACTTGGGTAGCCTATATGTAACTGCCATAAAAAACAACATAAAGCATTGATAATCTTTACTCTATACCCTACTAAAAGAGAAAGTGGGAATGAGGAAAACAGGCTATTCTGTTTTTCACCAGATTAAATAATTACCTTATCATCCCAATAAACTAGGTAGGTCAAAGATTGATGAATTAGTCCAGCAATAAGATCCCAATTATGAGCATAAATCGCGGTAGTTTCCAGTCCTTAAGATTCAGTAGTCAATGTGGACTGGACAGTGTTCCGCTGTATATTTAGGCTACTTCTTAGGCCTTGTGTCCTTCTGTCGCTCACACCTTCTGGGCCAAACAATTTGCCACATAGTCGGCACATTTTTCTGGACCCTGTCCTCATATCTTGAAGGTGGTGTAATCCCAATGGAGCGCAGGAAGGACTCGACATCAGGTACAGAATCCAAGATGTGGGTCTTGCTCTCATGGGTGACGAACAGCTTCGCATCAGAGTATGTGATGTTTTTGGCTGCCAGTTCTCTCTTGATACCGTCGTAATCTTTTCTCTTCCGCAACAGCTCTGCAGAACAGTCATTGAAGATAGATATGTGTTTGTCTTTGTAGAACAGTTCTCTCTTGATACCGTCGTAATCTTTTCTCTTCCGCAACAGCTCTGCAGAACAGTCATTGAAGATAGATATGCGTTTGTCTTTGTAGAACAGTTCTCTCTTGGTTCTCGACAGCTGCATTATATCCTGTTTCGTTTTGAAGTTGAGAAGGCGCACGATGATAGCGCTGGGCCTCTGTGTGTCCTTCGCTCCGGGCCTGCTCTGGGCTGCAGGTGCGGTTCTATGGGCCCTCTCTATGACCAAAGGTGTAGCAGTAGCGATTTCCAAGATCTCCCTCAGCATTTTGTCCACAAATGTAGACATTTTTTGCCCCCTTTCTGCATTGATTTCGACCCCAAAGATGTGAATATTATTACGACGCGAAAACCTTTCCAACAAGTCTCCCTTCGTTTGCAACTCCTCTACCTGGCCCATCAGGTAGCTAATAGCCTGGTCTTGTTCTATTAACTTTTCGACATGTTCCTCATTCTTCTTTTCAATGTGGGTCATTAGTTTATCATTTTTCTCTAGAGTAGCCTTCATGAGATTTGCATTTTGCCGAGTGAGTTGGCTGTTTCTCGTCTAAATAACTTCAGCTATGCCATGAGAGATGAACCTCCGCCATAAATGTTTCGGCCTCTACCACCTCGTGGAGTTGGGCTCGGTGAGCAATTTAAACACGGTGAACATAGCGGATTATCTTCTCTTTGATGCCGTCTTTCACTTGAATATTTATCCGTACTCATTGCCAGTCCGATTTAGAAGGTCAAATATGTATTTTTAACTCGCGAAGTTTAATGTAGGCAAAAATTGTCACAGAGCTTGATCAGCACACAGCCTTTCCCCAGAAATCCATTCAGGAAGTCTGAACACACACATTTCTAATTTTACACGAACATGCCACACACATACAGACACAAACATTGTCAAAGTAGACTGACCAGACCATTTTATAAAGCAGAATCGGTCAAAGACAGACAGTGAGGTATCAGATTTAAATTGCATTGAGTATACAGTCCACATCATATCTAATTTGATATTGAAGCTAACATTTCAAATGTTTCATATGAGGTGATCTTTATAATGTAATCTTTTATTTGAGGGTATTTTCAAACATACATTTGAAGTCAGAAGTTTACATACACCTTAGCCAAATACATTCAAACTCAAACTTCTATAGGAATGAGGTCAGGGCTTTGTGATGGCCACTCCAATGCCTTGACTCTGTTGTCCTTAAGCCATTTGCCACAACTTTGGAAGTATGCTTGGAGTCATTGTCCATTTGGAAGACCCATTTGCGACCAAGCTTTAACTTCCTGACTTATGTCTTGAGATATTGATTCAATAGATTCACATCATTTTCCTTCCTCATGAAGCCATCTATTTTGTGAAGTGCACCAGTCCCTCCTGCAGCAAAGCACCCCCACAACAATACGCTGCCACCCCCGTGCTTCAAGGTTGGGATGGTGTTCTTCGGCTTGCAAGCCTCCCCCTTTTTCCTCCAAACATAACGACAGTCATTATGGCCAAACAGTTCTATTTTAATTTCATCAGACCAGATGACATTTCTCCAAAAAGTATGATCTTTGTCCCCATGTGCAGTTGCAAACCGTAGTGTGGCTTTTTTATGGGGTTCTGGAGCAGTGGCTTCTTCCTGAGCTGCCTTTCAGGTTATATCGATATAGGAATCGTTTTACTGTGGATATAGATACTTTTGTACCTGTTTCCTCCATCATCTTCACAAGGTCCTTTGCTGTTGTTCTGGGATTGATCTGCACTTTTCACACCAAAATACGTTCATCTCTAGGAGACAGAATGCGTCTCTTTCCTGAGCCGTATGACGGCTGCGTGGTCCCATGGTGTTTATACTTGCGTACTATTGTTTGTACAGATGAAAGTGGTACCTTCAGGTATTTGTAAATTGTTCCCAAGGATGAACCAGACTTGTGGAGGTCTACAATTATTTTTCTGAGGTCTTGGCTAATTTATTTAGATTTTCTCATGATGCCAAGCAAAGAGGCACTGAGTTTGAAGATAGGCCTTGAAATACATCCACAGGTACACCTCCAAGTGACTCAAATTATGTCAATTAGCCTATCAGAAGCTTCTAAAGCCATGACATAATTTTATGGAATATTCCAAGCTGTTTAAAGGCACAGTCAACTTAGTGTATGTGAACTTCTGACCCACTGGAATTGTGATACAGTGAATTATAAGTGAAATAATCTGTCTGTAAACAACTCTTGGAAAAGTTACTTGTATCATGCATGAAGTAGATGTACTAACCGACTTGCCAAAACTATAGTTTGTTAATTAACAAGAAATTTGTGGAGCGGTTGAAAAACTTGTTTTAATGACTCCAGCCTAAGTGTATGTAAACTTCCGACTTCAACTGTATCTTTTTCACGTTTCAGAATGAAAGCACTTTATGTATCTAGTCCCCCCATTTGAAGATGTCATACGTATTCTGACCAATTCACCTATAGTGTATTAAAGTAGTCAAAAGTTTAGTACTTGGTCTCAAACTCATTGGTAGCTTTTGCAGTTTGTTTTGGTTGTGTTTTGGGTTATGTTTTGCCCAATAGTAACTGAACAGTGGATGACAACTGGATTAATCTTCTAAGTGAGTAGGTAACATGTTTCAAAACAATACTAATCCTGATGATGGCATGATTAAGAAAGATCATGAATGAATCATGAAAAATTATGATTGAGAAAGTTACAGAGGCTTCCATGTTGTCCCTGATTTCTGCCTCCGTAGAACTACAGGTTATATTTAATATGACCAAGTAAGTAATGATGGTGGTCTTTGACTATGACTTAACATGAATTAAGACTTATTCTTAGTCATATTCTTCACAGCAATCAACACTTACATTTTCTAAGCCCAGGTTTCATTGTGTACTCTCCACCATGTTCCACACTGTAGCAGTAAACAGAAGAACAGTCATTGAGTGATACACATGAACTCACACACAGAGGTAAGAATGTTTGTCTTAACTAGCCTGATAACTCACACGTGTCTGATATTAACATTAACCCTCTACATACTTGAGCTTCTCCAGTCTGCAGTGTGGATCATCCAGTCCAGCAGAGAGCAGTCTGACTCCTGAGTCTCCTGGGTGATTGTAGCTCAGGTCCAGCTCTCTCAGGTGTGAGGGGTTTGACTTCAGAGCTGAGACCAGAGAAGCACAACCTTCCTCTGTGACTAGACAGCCTGACAGCCTGCAAAGATTAAAATAATTTGAATGTCACACTGCTATTCTTTGGTGGTGAAAATAGTGGCAGTATATTTTTTTAACATATTCAGATGTCCTGAAACGTGTCGTATCTTTTTCTAAATTAATGTATCATTAGAAATGACAAGTGATCAAAGTATTGCTTGTAGATAGAAACATATATAGCAGAAATATTGGAGTAGACTGACCAGACCATTATACAAAGGAGAATCAGTCAAAAGACAGACAGTGAGGTATCAGATTTGGATTGTATTGGGTATACAGTCCACAGCATATCTATTTTGACATTGAAGCTAACATTGTAACTGTTTCATATGAGGTGACAGTATATAATCCTCATATTTTATTTGAGGGTACTTTCATACATATCTGTTTCACGTTTCAAAATGAAAGCACTTTATGTATCTAGCTCACCCATTTGAAGAAGTCTTTGAAGTATTCTGACCAATTCACTTATAGTGTATTAACAGTAGTCAAAAGTTTAGTATTTGGTCCCAAACTCATTGGTTGCATTTGCAGTTTGTTTTGTTCTTGTTTTGGGTTATGTTTTTCCCAATAGAAACTGAATAGTGATGACAGGATTAATCTTCTGTCTAAGTGAGTAGATAACATGTTTCTAAACATTACTTAATTAATCCTAATGATGCCATGATTAAGAAAAATTATGAATGAATCATGAATAATAATGAGTGAGAAAGTTACATAGGTTACAACAAGACAGCTAACCTCTCAACATGACCAATAACAGAGGGGGTATGATCTAATTGCCTCTGTAACTTTCTCATTCATCATCATTCACAATTCATTCATGATTATTCCTAATCATGGTAGTAGAAGTGTTCAAAAACATCTTCTATTCTTACTTACAATACAAGTGACTGCAAAATGACGCAGGACATTACTCACCATTCAGTTACTATAAGGAAAAACATCCAAAACACAACCAAAACAAACTGCAAATACATTCAAAAAGTTTGTAGAGTCACAAGCTTAATGTAATCACAGCGGGTAAGGAATATGGGACCAAATACTAAACTTATGACTACTTTAATACAATATACAGTGGGGCAAAAAAGTATTTAGTCAGCCACCAATTGTGCAAGTTCTCCCACTTAAAAAGATGAGAGGCCTGTAATTTTCATCATAGGTACACTTCAACTATAACAGACAAAATGAGAAAAGAAAATCCAGAAAATCACATTGTAGGATTTTTAATGAATTAATTTGAAAATTATGGTGGAAAATAAGTATTTGGTCAATAACAAAAGTTTATCTCAATACTTTGTTATATACCCTTTGTTGGCAATGACAGAGGTCAAACGTTTTCTGTAAGTCTTCACAAGGTTTTCACACACTGTTGCTGGTATTTTGACCCATTCCTCCATGCAGATCTCCTCAAGAGCAGTGATGTTTTGGGGCTGTTGCTGGGCAACACGGACTTTCAACTCCCTCCAAAGATTTTCTATGGGGTTGAGATCTGGAGACTGGCTAGGCCACTCCAGGACCTTGAAATGCTTCTTACGAAGCCACTCCTTCGTTGCCCGGGCGGTGTGTTTGGGATCATTGTCATGCTGAAAGACCCAGCCACGTTTCATCTTCAATGCCTTTGCTGATGGAAGGAGGTTTTCACTCAAAATCTCACGATACATGGCCCCATTCATTCTTTCCTTTACACGGATCAGTCGTCCTGGTCCCTTTGCAGAAAAACAGCCCCAAAGCATGATGTTTCCACCCCCATGCTTCACAGTAGGTATGGTGTTCTTTGGCTGCAACTCAGCATTCTTTGTCCTCCAAACACGACGAGTTGAGTTTTTACCAAAAAGTTCTATTTTGGTTTCATCTGACCATATGACATTCTCCCAATCTTCTTCTGGATCATCCAAATGCTCTCTAGCAAACTTCAGATGGGCCTGGACAAATACTGGCTTAAGCAGGGGGACACGTCTGGCACTGCAGGATTTGAGTCCCTGGCGGTGTAGTGTGTTACTGATGGTAGGCTTTGTTACTTTGGTCCCAGCTCTCTGCAGGTCATTTACTAGGTCCCCCCGTGTGGTTCTGGGATTTTTGCTCACCGTTCTTCTGATCATTTTGACCCAACGGAATGAGATCTTGCGTGGAGCCCCAGATCGAGGGAGATTATCAGTGGTCTTGTATGTCTTCCATTTCCTAATAATTGCTCCCACAGTTGATTTCTTCAAACCAAGCTGCTTACCTATTGCAGATTCAGTCTTCCCAGCCTGGTCCAGGTCTACAATTTTGTTTCTGGTGTCCTTTGACAGCTCTTTGGTCTTGGCCATAGTGGAGTTTGGAGTGTGACTGTTTGAGGTTGTGGACATGTGTCTTTTATACTGGTAACACGTTTAAACAGGTGCCATTAATACAGGTAATGAGTGGAGGACAGAGGAGCCTCTTAAAAAAGAAGTTACAGGTCTGTGAGAGCCAGAAATCTTGCTTGTTTGTAGGTCACCAAATACTTATTTTCCACCATAATTTGCAAATAAATTCATTAAAAATCCTACAATGTGATTTTCTGGATTTTTCTCTCTCATTTTGTCTGTCATAGTTGAAGTGTACCTATGATGAAAATTACAGGCCTCTCTCATCTTTTTAAGTGGTATAACTTGCACAATTGGTGGCTGACTAAATACTTTTTTGCCCCACTGTAAGTGCATTAATTACAACTTCTTCAAATAAGAGCACTAGATATATGAAGTGCTTTCATTTCTAAACAGTAAAACAGATATGTATAAATACCTTCAAATAAAAGGGGACAGTCTGTACTGTCACCTAATATGAAACATTCTATCTCAAATCCAAAATGGTGGAGCATAACGCCAAATTTAAAACTAAGCTTCACTGTCCAAACACATATGGTGTGGACTATGTGTGCCTGGTAAACACATGTGGATCTGGTGAACAGTTATCATTTGTTGACCAACTACAGGAATACTGACCTCAGAGTCTCCAGTTTACAGTGGGCATTCCTCAGTCCAGCAGAGAGCAGCTTCACTCCTGAATCCTTCAGGTCATTGTTACACAGATCCAGCTCACTCAGGTGTGAGGGGTTTGACCTCAGAGCTGAGACCAGAGAAGCACAGCCTTCCTCTGTGACTTGACAGCATGACATTCTGCAAAGGGTCAAATTATTTTAAAACCACACAGCTATTCTTTGGTGGTGAAAATAGTGGCAGTATATTTTTTCAACATATTCAGATATATCTTTGTCCTGAAACCTGCCATATATATTCATAAAATAATGTATCACTATTAGTAATGACCAATTATCAAAGTATTGCTTGTAGATAGATAAATATATTGTAGAAATATTTGAGTAGACTGTGTCATGACTCTCTCACCTTGGCGAGGTCAAAGGTACCAGATCAGCTTGGAAAAGTGGCTGACAGATAGCCAGACCCCCCACTCTCTCTCCCCCACAGGGGGAGTGCTCTGCAGTGCTCTCTAGTATGGGAAGACTGAAATATCTCTGTTCCAGAGACTTTTGCCGCCAAAACCTTTTTTCTCCAAGAGAATGAACAATATTCATAAAATAGGAATGTTAAGAATGGTCCGGGGGGATTCATAAAATAGGAATGTTAAGAATGGTCCGGGGGGTCTAAAGAATAATCCTGTCACATTGTTTATTATTTTGTGATGCCATTAACTTTTTATGGCAGTATTGAGTAGCTTGGATGAAAATGTGCCCATTGTAAACGGCCAGCTCCTCAGTATCAGTTGCTAATATATGCATATTATTATTAGTATTGGATAGAAAACACTCTAAAGTTTCCAAAACTGTCAAAATATTGTCTGTGAGTATAACAGAACTGATATTGCAGGCGAAAACCTGAGGAAAATCAAAACAGGAAGTGACTTCTATTTTGAAAACTCCATGTTCCATAGCCTCCCTTTGCTGGATTTTTTCTATTGCTTCCTCAAGGTGTCAACAGTCTTCAGACATAGTTTCAGGCTTTTATTTTGAAAAAATTAGCCAGAACGATAACATCGCGTCAAGTGGTCACATGAGTTTTGCTCGTGCAACAGAATTTGGACAGCCATTGTTTTCCCCTCTCCTACTGTGAAAGACATTTGCGGTTGATATATTATCGATTATATATTTTAAAAACAACCTGAGGATTGATTATAAAAAACCTTTGACATGTTTCTGTGGACATTATGGAAGCTATTTGGAATTTTCGTCTGTGTTGTTGTGACCGCTCTTTCCTGTGGATTTCTGAACATAACGCGACAAACAAACTGAGGTATTTTGGATATAAAAATCATCTTTATGGAACAAACGGAACATTTGTTGTGTAACAGGGAGTCTCGTGAGTGAAAACATCTGAAGATCATCAAAGGTTAACAATGAATTTGATTGCTTTTCTTATTTTCGTGACCAAGTTTCCTGATGCTAAGTGTACTTAATGTTTTGTAGTGTGATCGATAAACTTACACAAACGCTTGGATTGCTTTCGCTGAAAAGCATAATTTCAAAATCTGACACGACAGGTGGATTAACAAAAGGCTAAACTGTGTTTTCCTATATTGCACTTGTGATTTCATGAATATAAATATTTGTAGTAATATTTATTGAATGTAGCGCTATGCTATTCAGCGGTTGTTGATGACACTTATCCCGATATCGGGATTGCAGCCATAACAAGTTAAGGACAGTATAACAAAGTAACTGTATCTTTGAAAGTGTGTCAAGTTTACATCTAAATGTTGTATAGAATATATGATTAAGTATGATAATTACTCAATCTCTACACAAGAAGAAGAAACTCACTAGACTGTACCAGTCTGCAGCTGTATATGTAAAGTAGTCTAGAACTTGCCTAAAGACACAAGGTGGGAAAGAGGAATCCCCTCTTTGACCACCGTTGGTACATCTGAAGTATCTATCTAACAACCACTCCACTACCAAAGAAGAAGGACATTGTGACCTCTGGTGGACAACCAGAGCCTTACATCAAGCCACTACCCATAGACAGAACAGTTTCAACAGAGAGAAGACAGAAAAAGACATCTACGCGTAAATATATATTGCATTCCTTATCTGAATGAGCGGTGGTTAGGGTACTAAATATTCTGGATACTGTGAGCGTAGTTAACAAATGTATGTACGATAACTTGACTCTCCTTGTCTCTCACTCTTTATCTTTCCCCACACCCTTTTCATATGTCTAACAAGCCCTCATATCTTGTCAGTCCACTAAGGACTTTTATCTCATGTAAGTGTGTATGTGTATTCTGTGCTATTATTTAGTTAGTTAGTAAATGATTAAATCAATTTGTGTAGTACTGAATGATCAGAAAAGGCTGGGGTTCTTGCAGATTCAAAATGTCTGCGATGTTCAGAATGAGACTGATGAGGTAATGATTAATATGTGACTGTTATTGATGTAAGATATATCTATATATCTTTAGAATTTAAGTCGGGAGATAGTAACTCGCTAAACAACTTTTCCCGTGGTGTGCCAAATTCCTAATGACTTAATTGTTACATGATTAATTTAATAGAGTAACATTTAAACATAGTTAGTTGATAAGATAAATAACAGTCATCACATTAATGATACTCATGTCACGACATCTGACCAGACCATTTTCAAAAGCAGTATTAGTCAAAAGACGGACAGTGAGGTATCAGATTTAGATTGTATTCAGTATACAGTCCACACCATATCTAGTTTGACAGTGAAACTAACATTTAACATTTGGCTCTATACTCCAGCGTTTTGGATTTGAGATCAAATATTTCGTATGAGGTGACAGTATATGTCACCTTCAATTTGAGAGGACTTTTATATATATCTCTTTCACGTTTCCAAATTAAAGCACTTTATCTATCTAGTTCCCCCATTTGAAGAATTCATAAGTATACAGACCAATTAAACTTAATTTAACTAAGCAAGTCAGTTAAGAACAAATTCCTATTTTCAATGACAGCCTAGGAACATTGGGTTAACTGCCTAGTTCAGGGGCAGAACAACAGTTTTACCATGTCAGCTCGGGGATTTGATCTTCCAACCTTTCGGTTACTTGTCCAACACTCGAACCACGAGGCTACCTGCCGCCCCAACTCACTTATAGTGTATTAACATCTTTCGGAACAGTGGGACGCTAGGTAGTCCCACCTCAACAACATCGGGTGAAATTGCAGAGCGCCAAATTCAAAAATTTACTATAAATATTTAACTTTCATAAAATCACAAGTGCAATAAGTCAAAATAAAGCTTAACTTGTTGTTAATCCAGCCGCTGTATCAGATTTCAAAAAGGCTTTACGGCGAAAGCAAAACTTTCGATTATCTGAGGACAGCGATCGGTAGACAAAACATTACATACAGTTACCAGCCAAGTAGACTAGTCATGAAAGTCAGAAATAGCAATAAAATGAAACACTTACCTTTGATGATCTTCATATGGATGCACTCACAAGACTCCCAGTTACACAATAAATGTTTGTTTTGTTCGATAAAGTCCCTCTATATAAATATCGATAAAGTCCCTTTATATCCAAAAACGTCCATTTTGTTGGAGCGTTTTGTTCAGTAATCCAATGGCTCAAATGCGGTCACAAGAGGCAGACGGAAATTCCAAATAGTATCCGTAAAGTTCGTAGAAACATGTCAAATGATGTTTAGAATCAATCCTCAGGTTGTTTCTTGCCTAAATATTCGATAATATTTCAACCGGATAATAGAGTCGTCAATATAAAAGATAAACAAAAAAAGGCGCACTCTTGGGATTTCAAAATAATAGCACTTCCTGGATGGATTTTCCTCAGCTTTTCGCCTGCCATTTCAGTTCTGTTATACTCACAGACAATATTTTAACAGTTTTGGAGATTTTAGAGTGGTTTCTATCCGAATCTACCAATTATATGCATATCCTAGCTTCTGGGCCTGAGTAGCAGGCAGTTTACTTTTGGACACGCTTTTCATCCAAAATTCCGAATGGTGCCCCCTATCCCAAAAAAGTTAAAGTAGTCATAAGTGTAGTATTTGGTTCCATATTACTTGCACATAATGACTACATCAAGCTTGAATTGGTTGTGTTTTGTTCAATAATAATTGAAAAGTGGATGATGACTAGAGTAATTTTCAATCTATGTAGATAACATGTTACTAAAGTAATCCTGGTTTTGCCATGATTAAGAAAAATCAGAAATTAATCATGTTTAATAGTGAGAGAGTTACAGAGGCTACACCAAAACAAGCTAACCTCAAATAAAAGGTGACATTCTCGCTTAATAAAAAACATTCCGTCTCAAATCCCAAATGCTGGAGCATAGTGCCAAATTTAAAACTATAAGCTTCACTGTCCAAACACATATGGTGTGGACTGTGTGCCTGGTAAACACATGTGGATTTGGTGAAAATGTACAGTGGGGCAAAAAAGGGGGGCAAAAAAGTATTTAGTCAGCCACCAATTGTGCAAGTTCTCCCACTTAAAAAGATGAGAGAGGCCTGTAATTTTCATCTTCGTTACACTTCAACTATGACAGACAAAATGAGAAAAAAAATCCAGAAAATCACATTGTAGGGATTTTTATTTTTATTTATTTGCAAAATATGGTGGAAAATAAGTATTTGGTCAATAACAAAAGTTTATCTCAATACTTTGTTATATACCCTTTGTTGGCAATGACAGAGGTCAAACGTTTTCTGTAAGTCTTCACAAGGTTTTCACACACTGTTGCTGGTATTTTGGCCCATTCCTCCATGCAGATCTCCTCTAGAGCAGTGACGTTTTGGGGCTGTTGCTGGTCAACACGGACTTTCAACTCCATCCAAAGACTTTCTATGGGGTTGAGATCTGGAGACTGGCTAGGCCACTCCAGGACCTTGAAATGCTTCTTACGAAGCCACTCCTTCGTTGCCCGGGCGGTGTGTTTGGGATCATTGTCATGCTGAAAGACCCAGCCACGTTTCATCTTCAATGCTCTTGCTGTTTTCACTCAAAATTTCACGATACATGGCTCCATTCATTCTTTCCTTTACACAGATCAGGCGTTCTGGTCCCTTTGCAGAAAAACAGCCCCAAAGCATGATGGTTCCACCCCCATGCTTCACAGTAGGTATGGTGTTCTTTGGATGCAACTCGGCATTCTTTGTCTTCCAAACACGACGAGTTGAGTTTTTACCAAAAAATTATATTTTGGTTTCATCTGGGCCTGGACATGTACTGGCTTAAGCAGGGAGACACGTCTGGCACCGCAGGATTTGAGTCCCTGGCGGCGTAGTGTGTTACTGATGGTAGGCTTTGTTACTTTGGTCCCAGCTCTCTGCGGATCATTCACTAGGTCCCCCTGTGTGGTTCTGGGATTTTTGCTCACCATTCTTGTGATCATTTTGACCCCACGGGGTGAGATCTTGCGTGGTGCCCCAGATCGAGGAAGATTATCAGTGGTCTTGTATGTCTTCCATTTCCTAATAATTGCTCCCACAGTCGATTTCTTCAAACCAAGCTGCTTACCTATTGCAGATTCAGTCTTCCCAGCCTGGTGCAGGTCTACAATTTTGTTTCTGGTGTCCTTTGACAGCTCTTTGGTCTTGGCCATAGTGGAGTTTGGAGTGCGACTGTTTGAGGTTGTGGACAGGTGTTTTTTTATACTGATAACAAGTTCAAACAGGTGCCATTAATACAGGTAATGAGTGGAGGACAGAGGAGCCTATTAAAGAAGTTACAGGTCTGTGAGAGCCAGAAATCTTGCTTGTTTGTAGGTGACCAAATACTTATTTTCCACCATAATTTGCAAATAAATTCATAAAAAATTCTACAATGTGATTTCCTGGATTTTTTTCTTCTCATTTTGTCTGTCATAGTTGAAGTGTACCTATGATGAAAATTACAGGTCTCTCTCATCTTTTTAAGTGGGAGAACTTGAACAATTGGTGGCTGACTAAATACTTTTTTGCCCCACTGTATCACTTGTTGACCAACTACAGGAATACTGACCTCAGAGTCTCCAGTTTACAGTGGGCATTCCCCAGTCCAGCAGAGAGCAGCTTCACTCCTGAATCCTTCAGGTCATTGTTACTCAGCTCCAGCTCTCTCAGGTGTGAGAGGTTTGAGCTGAGAACTGAGGCCAACACTTCACAAGATGTGTCTGTGAGTTTACAGCCAGCGAGCCTGCCAACACAGAAGAAATAGCATGACGGACTGGTTGTATTAAAATGTTACGCTTAGCTTTCCCTGCTCACACTGTTACCCATGCACAAATAATGTGTACGTCGTGCATACATGGCTCAATCCTCTAACTTTTAATGATCAGTTTGAGTTATAGTTTGTTAAGAATTTTCAGCTGATAGAAAGTTTAGTCAGCCGATGAAAATACAGTTGTTCCTACATACAGTACAGTAAAGTGACTAACCCCGAGGGTTAGTCACATGAGCACTTACAGATCCACTCAGACAATGAAAACACTGCTATAACTACAATGTATTTTGGTGTGCAAAATTGACATGAATACTTACAGAGCTTTCCTGCAGCCTCTCACAGCTGGGACCAGTCTCCTACGACCCTCCTCTGATGTCTTGTAATCCTTCAGGTCAAACACATCCAGAACCTCCTCTGATATCTGCAGCATGTAGGCCAGTGCTGAGCAGTGGGCAAGGGAGAGGTTTTTGGATCTCTTCTCTGACCTCAAGTACACTTGAATTTCCTCCTGTAATGAATGGTCTTTCATCTCTATCAGACAGTGGAAGAGATTGATGCACCTCTCAGGGGAGACGTTCTTCCTCTGCATCACCTTAAGGGATCGGATCGTTTTCTTGACGCTCTCTGGACTGCTTTCTGTCTGTGTCACCAGACCTCGTAGGAGTTTCTGATTGGACTCCAGTGACATGCCATGAAGGAAGCGGACAAAAAGGTCCAGGTGTCCATTCTTACTCTCCAAGGCTTTATCCACAGTACTTTTCAGCATCTCATGCAAGGTTAGCTCTTCAGATGCAGCTCCAGACGTTCTCTTGAGGAAGGGCTTCAGTTCATCCATGTTCTTGGTTGTGTAACAATGGTACATGTAGATAGCTGAGAGAAACTCCTGAATGCTCAGATGAACAAAGCAGTACACCACTCTCTGAAATAACACAGACTCTTCTTTAAAGATTTGTGTGCACACTCCTGAGTACACTGAGGCTTCTTTGACATCAATGCCACACTCTTTCAGGTCTTCTTCATAGAACATGAGATTACCCTTCTCCAGATTTTCAAACGCTAGCTTCCCCAGCTTCAGAATAATCTCCTTATCTGACTCCATGAGCTCCTCTTGATCCATGTCCTCTCTTCCATGATACTTCTGGTTCTTCAGTCTGGTCTGAATGACCAGGAAGTGTATGGACATCTCAGTCAGAGTCGTGGGCATCTCTCTCCTTTTGTCTGTACTCAACATGTGTTCAAGGACTATTGCAGAAATCCAACAGAACACTGGCATGTGGCACATGATGTGGAGGCTCCTTGATGTCTTTATGTGTGAGATGATTCTGCTGGCGAGGTTCTCATCACTGAATCTCTTCCTGAAGTACTCCTCCTTCTGTGGGTCATTGAACCCTCGTACCTCTGTCAGCTGGTCAACACACTCAGGGGGGATCTGATTGGTTGCTGCAGGTCGGGAAGTTATCCAAAGGAGAGCAAAGGGAAGTAGATTCCCCTTGATGAGGTTTGTCAGCAGAACATCAACAGATGATGTCTGTGTGACATCGGGCACCATTTCGTTGTTCTGGAAATCCAATGGAAGTCTGCTTTCATCCAAACCATCAAAGATTAACATAACTTTATAGGCATGGAGTTTCTTTGCATTGGCTATGTCTAGTTCTGTGTGGAAGTCATTTAAAAGTCTGAGAAGACTGTACTGGATATCTTTAATCAAGTTCAGCTCCCGGAAAGGAAGCAGAAATATGATCTCCACATCTTGGTTTGCCTTCCCTTCAGCCCAGTCTAGGATGAACTTCTGCACAGAGACTGTTTTTCCGATGCCAGCGATACCCTTCGTCAGCACAGTTCTGATGCTTCTCTCCTGGCCAGGTAAGGGTTTAAAGATGTCATTGCAGTGGATTGCTGTGTCATGTGAGGTTGGTGTCCTGGATGCTGTCTCTAGCTGCCACACCTCATGTTCATTGTTAACCCCTTCACTCTCTCCTTCTGTGATGTAGAGCTCTGTGTAAATCCTGTTGAGGGGAGTTTGGTTCCCTGCTTTGTCGATGGTTTCTGTCACACATTCATACCTCCTTTTCAGACTGTCTTTATGGTTTACTATAGCTCTCTGTAGGCTGTCATCCACTACAAGGGAAGAGTAAAAAGGATGTGTATCAGACACATTCATTGACAGGATGAAAAATGGGCCTTCACAACTACAGTAACTTATAATATCTCATATTATTGCAGTTAACTACATTTAATCATATTGAGGTATTGACTTAGCACACATGTGCAAGTGGTCTGTCTTACGGTTTTCAGAGCTTCTTGCATCATTGGGTTCACTCAGTTTCTGTAGTAGAGGATGTGTTCTGGATCTCTTTCTACACTGAGGACAGTCATAGTCTGCTGAAGGAGCAGGTTTCTCCCAGTATCTGATGATGCACTGTCTGCAGAATGTGTGTCCACAGGAGATAGAGACTGGATCCCTCAGCACCTGCTGACACACTGCACACCTGGACTGATCTTCGAACAGAGTAGACCATCCACTACAGAGATAAAGGAGAGAGAGAGACTTGTAGATGTTAATACTAATCCTCTAACAGAGTAGACCATACACTACAGAGATAAAGGAGAGAGAGAGAGAGAGAGAGAGAGAGAGAGAGAGAGAGAGAGAGAGAGAGAGAGAGAGAGAGAGAGAGAGAGAGAGAGAGAGAGAGAGAGAGAGAGAGAGAGAGAGAGACTTGTACATATTAATTAAAAAACTTCTTAGGGATCAAATCCTGTTAACGGGATCGATGTGTCAACATCCGGTGGAATGGCAGAGCGCCAAATTCAAATGTAATTATTTTAAATATTTAACTTCATCTGGCCACCGTCTTCATCTGGCCATCGGTAAGTTAAATAGTTGCCAAAATATTTTCGCAAATATGCAGCTACTTTTATAAACTATCAGGACGTTAGTTATTGATTAAATATTAATGTAACTATCTTGCCTAGTATTGCTGGCCAATTGTTGGATTCATAACTGGAGTATTCATCACATTAATTGAAATATATTTATTTTACTGTAAATAATGTATGTAGATCAATCCATTAAATCACAATTACTGTAATTAAATGTTAGACCCAATAATGGAAAATGGTTGAATCAAATTTCATGTAATATTTGTGTTATGTACTTATTATTTATAATCTAGTGGTTTACTTTTTGGTTCTCGTTTCTATTCTGCCATTTGAATATTTGAAAAAAACTGAGTTAATTTAGTCAATTGTTTTGTTGGTATTTTTACAGAGAGAAGTGTTAATCTTGATCCTACTTGAGACGCAGACGTCCCACCTAGAGCTCTGGAAATGCAAATGCGCTACGCTAAACGCTAATAGTATTAGTTAAAACGCAAACGTTCATTAAAATACACATGCTTGGTATTGAAATAAAGCTACAGTCGTTGTGAATCTAGCCACCGAGTCAGATTTTTAAAATGCTTTTCGGCGAAAGCATGAGAAGCTATTATCTGATAGCATGCAACACCCCAAAAGACCCGTAGGGGATGTAAACAAAAGAATTAGCATAGTCGGCGCTACACAAACCGCACAATAAAATATAAAACATTAATTACCTTTGACCATCTTCTTTCTTGGCACACCTTGATGTCCCATAATCAATACTGGGTCTTTTTTTGGATTAAATCGGTCCATATATAGCCTAGATATCGATCTATGAAGACTGTGTGATAAACGGAAAAAAATAGCGTTTCATAACGTAACGTCATTTTTTAAAAGTTAAAAAGTCGACGATAAACTTTCACAAAACACTTCGAAATACCTTTCTAATGCAACTTTAGGTATTACTACACGTTAATAAGCTATAAAAATCATCAGGAGGCGATGTAAATTCGATAGTTGGTCGTGTGGAAAAAATGTCCGGAAAAACACAGAGACAATGCCTCAGGTTGGTGGTCGGAGGGAATCGGTTCCCTTTGGTCGGATCTACCAAGAATCAAATCAGAATCAAATGAGAAGACTCTATACATCCTGTGGAAGCTGTAGGTACTGCAAGCTCGGCCTCATTTAATACGGTTCACCTTTAACAATGGGTTGAAGTGGCGCATGGATATTTTTTTCCATCTCCAGTGATCAGATTTTCCTGCGCTTTTCGATGAAACAGACGTTCTGTTATAGTCACAGCCGTGATTTAAACAGTTTTGGAAACGTCTGAGTGTTTTCTATCCACACATACTAATCATATGCATATACTATATTCCTGGCCTGAGTAGCAGGACGCCAAAATGTTGCGCGATTTTTAACAGAATTTCCGAAAAAGTAGGGGGGAGGCTTAACAGGTTATTAAAGATCCCAGGATTGACCGTGCAGTTGCTGTCTGCAAGAGAGTAGTCAGCGCCTTTTCTATGGCCTGGAAAAAGAAAAAAACTATGAAAACTGCACAAGCTGAACTTGACTTGCCTGACCACTTACTTGTCACTGAAACTCCAACCAGGTGGGGCTCACACCAGAAGATGATCTAGAGTGCTTGAACAGGAGAAGGCCATAACTCAGGTCCTGGCTGCAGACAAGAACACCAGGCACTGTGTGCCTACATGGCAGGACATACAAGTCCTTGAGTCAATCAACAAAGCCCTGGCTCCCCTGCAGGAGTTCACTGACGCCTTGTCCGGAGAAGATTATGTAAGTGTCTCCTATCTGAAGCCTGTACTCCAGCTGTTCAACATCACTGTATTGACTCTGGAAGAAGATGACCCACCCCTAACAAAGGACATCAAGAGGACCCTCCTTGATTATCTGAACGAAAAATACTCAGATACTACCACAGATGACCTGTTGGATATAGCGTCCTTCCTAGACCCACGCTTTAAGATCATATACATCAAGAGCAACAGGGTGGACTACATAAAGACAAGAGCAGCAGCAGAGCTTCATAGACTGCTGACAGAGCAGGTGCCATCCATCAGAGTTACAGATGAATCACAGTCAGGAGCAGGAGGAGCAGAAGCACCACGCCCAGTGGAACCAAAGAAGATTAAGAAGACGCTTGGAAGCTTTTTCAAAAAGGACAAACAAGCACCAGCAGTTTCTTGTCTGACAGAGGGGCGATTGAAGCTGAGCTGAATAGCTACCTGCAGACTGTGGATGCTGACAGTGAGGCAGATCCCCTGGAGTGGTGGAGAGTCCATGAAGAGAACTTCCCAAGTGAACAAACTGGCCAAGAAATACATGTGCATTCCTGCCACTAGTTCACCTTCTGAAAGGGCCTTCAGCACTGGTGGCAATGTGGTGACATGCCACAGATTTCCTTGACCATTACCTGCAAAACCAATATGATTGTCGGTTCTATACCTGTTAAATGAAAGTGGGACATTTTTGTAATTCTTAAGCCTAAGCCCCTATTTGAAGCTGTGATTTTGCCCAGATTGACTTGAATATTTACATTATTTTGTTGCAATTCTTGAAGTTATTCTGTTTGGTACCATTCAGCAGCCTTTGCAATTTGCACATCATGTGAAATAGTTGAATTTATTTGTATGTTATTTATTTTCAATGTGGTGCCGTAACATGCCACAGCGCAGTGCGGAAGCCATAGACAGTGGATAGGCTTGTTTTCCTTGACCAGCACTGTCACACTGTGAATATGTTCATTTTCTTTTTGCTGAGTTATTTATTAGTATTCCTATGTTTAATAAAGTTTAACCAATAGCACTACTTTTATTCACTGCTGTCAGTGTTGTTTAATGCTGCTGCAACAAAAATCAGAACGGATTAAGCTAAAATGATATGTAAGCCACATCGCCCAGTGCTAGTTCCAGGGGGTCCCTGCTCCTTTGGTAAATACGCAAATGTATTTTTGTTCAGTCTGCATATATACAGAAAATATATGTTAATAATGGTTGACAGTTACTCCAAATGGATTGTGATATGTGTATTGCTGTTGTTTTTGTTCTTATCTTTGTTTCTATACAAATCTCACCAGATTGGGTCTGCTGTATTGTTGGGATTTCTCCCTAAGGGTTAGCACTCTAACTCCCAGACCCACTAACTCTGTGGTGAGGTCACCAGTATTATAAGGGAGTATAAACCAACTTGGAAAATGGTTTCAACTGTGTGTTGTTATGCTCATTGACATTTGTCTTAGAGATTATGATATTAATAAAATTGGGAATGTAATAATTTGTCATACGGTGAATGGATGGTCTAGATTTCCAGATTCAGAAGTGTCTTAAACTGTTGTTTTGCTCTGTCCTCTCTCAAGTTCAAGTTTAATTCAAAGGGGACCACAGATGGTGTCTTGATGCATGGAAGGGATCATTTGACCATGAACAGTGTGTGAACCTAAAAACCCTCCCTAACCGGCTGAAGAATGGGCGACAAAGGCGTTCAATACGAACGTGCTTTTTAACCCTCCTACCTGTGACCTGAGTCTGAGCCATCAACCAGGGTATGAGAAGGCAGACGTGCACCACGAGTCCTGAGACCGCGCATGTGAAGTGAGCATGGAGAGAGAGAGAGATCATGTTCAAACTCCTCTCATGCTGCTGGTATACTGGTGGGAAAATGGACCAGATAGAATGGACTGTAAAGAATGGTGATGGAGGCTCAGGTGAGAGACTCATGTACTTGGGAAAAACTGATTAATTTATTTCGATATTGATATCATGACATTATCAAGGGCCATCAACTGTGACAGGCATGAGTTACATGTGCAGTTGGGAAGATGAACTGTAACGCTATCTGAATAAGAACCAATGAAGTGACATGCTAGAAGGATACGTGCCGGGAGAAGGGGGGTGGTCAACCGTGCCCATAAATGTTTAGTTGGGGTATTAGGTTGATTGCGGAGGTCTGCACACTGCAATGTTCATAGTAATTTAGACTAAGAATGCACTGAGATACCAATCTATCATTACCATGCCACTCGCGACAGGAAAACAGGGACAAATGGGGATTGTAATAAGAAGAGTAATATCTGGTCCCGTTTATAAATGTACATTCTAACCGTGATGATGTGGGCCAGGTTGAGGGGCTTGAAATCTAGTGATAGACTCAATGTAAAGCGCTAAGGACTATCATTCTAAATTTGGGTTGGATAATTTATAAAATGTTTTAATTATGATTTGGAAAGGTGTCACGACTTCCACCGAAGTCGGCTCCTCTCCTTGTTCGGGCGGCGTTCGGCGATCGACGTCACCGGGTTTCTAGCCATCGCCGCTCCATTTTTCACATTTCCATTTGTTTTGCCTTGTTCCATACACACATGGTATTCATTCCCTAATCACACTACATGTATTTAGTCCTCTGTTCCCCTCCATGTCTTTGTGTGATATTGTTTTATGTTATGTGGGTATTGTCACGCGCCAGACTTTTGTTCATGTTTTGGGCACGTTTATGTTCTTACGTGCTTTCGTTTTGGACCGGAATAAAAGTGCGCCTGTTAACTACACTCTGCTCTCCTGCACCTGACTTTGCCTCCCATATACACCCGTAACAGAATATCACACCCAACCATGGAGTCAGCAGGAGCAGGTACCCCGGTTAGAGGAGTTGAGGAGCGCGTCCAGGAACATTCTGCTATGTTACATCATCTTGGTGCCATGATGGATCACGTTGTCCAGACTATGGACCGCTGGGAGAGATAGGAAGTCTTACTTCTACCTGTCCCGCCCGGAGCCAGTCCCAGTGGGATGTGTCTCTCCCATCCCAGGGAGTATGAAGGGACGGCAGCACAGTGCCAGGGATTCCTGTTACAACTGGACCTCTACCTGGCCACTGTGCAAAGGCGTTCAATAACGCCAGAGAGGGAGAGAGTGTCTGCCCTCATCTCATGCCTATCGGGGAGAGCTCTGGAGTGGGCAAACACTGTGTGGGGTGAAGGAGACACGGCGTTGGACCACTTCGAGGAGTTCACCCGTCGCTTCTGGGCCGTCTTCGACCATCCGCCCGAAGGTTGAGCGGCGGGGGAACGGCTCATCCATTTGAGGCAGGGGACGAGGAGCGCCGAGGAATTCACCCTGGAATTCCGGACCTTGGCCGCCGGAGCAGGCTGGAACGACAGGGCCCTCATCGACCACAGGACGTCCGACATGAGCTGGCCTGCAGGGATGCCACCATCTCCTTTGACCAACTGGTGGATTTGTCCATCCGTTTCGATAACCTGCTGGTCACCCATTGCATGTCCAGAGGGGGCTCTGTCAGTGCCATCTTCCAGCACCCCCAGTCTGGTGCCCATGGATTTGGGAGGGGCTGAGCATAGGGAGGTGCAGGAGGGGCCATCACGTGCACCATCTGTGGCAGCAGAGGGAGAACTGCCGGTCGGTGCCGTGTCGGATCCTCTGGGAGTCAAGGCAAGAGGCAGGGCCCTCTGGCGTCACCGGAGGTGAGTCTGCACCACACTCATCCAGAGTCCTCTGTTGACCACCTGTTTGTTTCCCTGAGTTTTCCGCTCATTCCCAGCATAAGGAGCTCATCAATTCAGGCGCAGCTGGGAATTTTATCAACAGAGCGTTACCCCTTAGTTTGGGGATCCCCATTATTCCTGTACTTAGACCTTTCCCAGCTCACAATCTGGATAGTCGACCATTAGGGTCCGGGCTAATCAGGGAAGCCACCAGCTCCCTGGCCATGGAGAAGCAGGGGGGTCACGGGGAGAAAATGAGTCTCTTCCTCATTGACTGTCCTGCATTTCCCATGGTACTAGGCCTTCCCTGGTTGGCTCATCATAACCACACTATTTCCTTGCAACAGAGGGCTCTCTGTTGGTGCTAACACGGTGGAAAGTCCAGACTAGGTCTCCACCGTGAGCATCCCCCAGAATATGCCGATTTGTCTCTCTCCTTCTGTAAAAAGAAGGCGACTCAATTACCACCTCATCGACGGGGGGATTGTGCGATAAATCTCCTGGCAGACGCTGCACTTCCCAGGAGTCACGTGCAGCGTGTATCCCCTGTCGCAAGCGGAGACGGTGGCTATGGAGACATATGTCTCTGAATCCCTGCGTCAGGGGTACATTCGGTCCTCCACTTCACCCGCCTCCTTGAGTTTATTTTTTGTGAAGAAGAAGGATGGAGGTCTGCACATTTGCACTGACTATAGAGGTCTCAATCAAATCATGGTGAGGTACAGTTACCCGCTACCTCTAATCGCCACGGCGATTGAGTCAATGCATGGGGCGCGCTTCTTCACGAAACTGGTGGATCTCAGGAGTGCGTGTAACCTTGTGCGTATCCGGGATGGAGACGAGTGGAAGACAGCGTTTAGTACCACCTCAGGGCATTATGAGTACCTCATCATGCCGTACGGGTTGATGAATGCTCCATCAGTCTTCCAATCCTTTGTAGACTAGATTTTCAGAGACCTGCACGGGCAGGGTGTAGTGGTGTATATCGATGACATTCTGATATACTCCGCTACACACGCCGAGCATGTGTCCTTGGTGCGCAGGGTACTTGGATGACTGTTGGAGCATGATCTGTACGTCAAGGCCGAGAAATGCCTGTTCTTTCAGCAGGTCGTCCTCTTCCTAGGGTATCGCATTTCCACATCATGGTTGGAGATGGAGAGTGACCGCATTGCAGCCGTGCGTAATTGGCCGACTCCCACCACGGTAAAGGAGGTGCAGCGATTTTTAGGGTTTGCCGATTTATCCGGGGTTTTGGCCAGGTGGCTGCTCCCATTACCTCACTGCTGAAGGGGGTCCCGTACGGTTGCAGTGGTCGGCTGAGGCGGACAGGGCTTTTGGGCAGCTAAGAGCTCTGTTTACTTCGGCTTCCGTGCTGGCCCACCCGGATCCCTCTTTGGCGTTCATAGTGGAGGTGGACGTGTCCGAGGCTGGGATAGGAGTCGTCCTCTCACAGCGCTCGGGTACGCCACCGAAACTCCGTCCCTGTGCTTTCTTCTTGAAGAAGCTCAGCCCAGCGGAGCGTAACTATGATGTGGGGGCCCGGGACAGGTTAAATCGCATCAATACATGTAGATTGCTGGATGATACGGTACAATTAAAATGAAGGAGATGAACATGGAGAACCCCATGGGGACAGAACAGAACGGATTGACGTTTTTTTCCCCAGTCTTAGTCGCATCAAGGGTGGTGTGAAATGATTAAACATGTATTTTCTCTCTTCCCTGTTCAAGTCAATATGTTTTTAGGTGTCGTGGAACATAAGAGTGATTATTGTTCCAGATGAGGGATTTGTGGAAATTGACTAATTGTTTTAGTATGGTTATAACTATAGTAGTGACTAATGTGTTATGGGTTAAATGGAATTATTTATGTGCAAATGTATTTGTAGCAGGAGGCGCGGTACACATGAGGCCTGTGTTTGAGACAGACTGTTAAGTGGGATGGAATGTGATCGGGGTGATAGTGGTGTCACGCCCTGACCTTAGAGAGCCTTTTTATTTCTCTCTTGGGTTAGGTCAGGGTGTGATTTGGGTGGGCATTCTAGTTTTCTATTTCTTTGTTGGCCGGGTATGGTTCCCAATCAGAGGCAGCTGTCTAGCGTTGTCTCTGATTGGGAATCATACTTAGGCAGCCGTTTTCCCACGTGTGGTTGTGGGTAATTATTTATTTTCTGAGTGTTTGTGTGCGCCACGGTTGCATTAAGTTCTAATTCTGTTAACCTGTTTTTTGTGAAGGTTTCACTTCGATTAAAGATGTGGAATTACATGCACGCTGCACCTTGGCTCATTTATGATAGGGAGTTTGAAGACATCGAACGTGACATATCATCATATCATCCCCAGAGACTATGTATATTGTTACAGAAAATACCTCATAGGAAAGGGACAACAGCTAACTGTACACCGTATAGAGACTAATATGAAGTTAAATTGAATGTTACCCATACCTAGAAAATGCTGAGAGTAGCAGAGATAGTGATGTCATTTCAGACACTATTGTCAAGTTTCAAGAAACCTGTGACTAAGAGTTTGTTAGGTTGGATATTCTTCCAACGTCACTAATCTCTTCCCCTTTTCTCTTCCCCCTTGCGGTCAGATGCCGAGCAGTTGCCATACCAGGAGGTGATGCAACCGGTCAGGATGCTCTCGATGGTGCAGCTGTAGAACCTTTTGAGGATCTGGGGACCCATGCCAAATCTTTTCAGTCTCCTGAGGGAGAAAAGGTTTTGTCGTGCCCTCTTCACAATTGTCTTGGTATGTTTGGACTATGATAGTTCGTTGGTGATATGGATACCAAGGAATTTGAAACTCTCGACCCGCTCCACTACAGCCCCGTCAATGTTAATGGGGGCCTGTTCAGCCCGCCTTTCCCTGTAGTCCACGATCAGCTCCTTAGTCTTGCTCACATTGAGGGAGAGGTTGTTGTCCTGGCACCACACTTCGAGTTCTCTGACCTCCTCCCTATAGGCCGTCTCATTGTTGTCGGTGATCAGGCCTACCACTGTTGTGTCGTCAGCAAACTTAATGATGGTGTTGGAGTCATGTTTGGCCACACAGTCGTGGGTGAACAGGGAATACAGGAGGGGACTAAGTACATAGCTCTGAGGGGCCCCAGTGTTAAGGATCAGCATGGCAGATGTGTTGTTGCCTACTCTTACCACCTGGTGGCAGCCTGTCAGGAAGTCCTGGATCCAGTTGCAGAGGCAGGTGTTTAGTCCCAGGGTCCTCAGCTTAGTGATGAGCTTCGTGGGCACCATGGTGTTGAACGCTGAGCTGTAGTCAATGAACAGCATTCTCACATAGGTGTTCCTTTTGTCCAGGTGAGAAAGAGCAGTGTGGAGTGCAATTGAGATCGGGTCATCTGTGGATCTGTTTGGGCGGTATGCGAATTGGAGTGGGTCTAGGGTGTCTGAGAGGATGCTGTTGATGTGAGCCATGACCAGCCTTTCAAAGCACTTCATGGATACAGATGTGAGTGCCACGGGCGGTAATCATTTAGGCAGGTTACTTTCACTTCCTTGCGCACAGGGACTATGGTGTTCTGCTTGAAACATGTAGGTATTACAGACTCGGTCAGGGAGAGGTTGAAAATGTCAGTGAAGACACTTGACAGTTGGTCCTCGCATGCTTTGAGTACACGTCCTGGTAATCCGTCTGGCCCAGCGGCTTTGTGCATGTTGACCTGTTTAAAGGTTTTGATCACATCGGCTACCAAGACTGTTATCCCACAGTCATCTGTTGCTCTCGTGCATGCTTCAGTGTTGCTTGCCTCGAAGCGAGCATAAAAGGCATTTAGCGTATCTCGTAGGCTCACGTCACTGGGCAGCTCGTGTCTGGGTTTCCCTTTGTAGTTCGTAATAGTTTTCAAGCCCTGCCTCATCCGACGAGCATCAGAGCCGGTGTTGTAAGATTCTATCTTAATCCTGTATTGACGCTTTGCTTGTTTGATGGTTCGTCTGAGGTTATAGGGGGATTTCTTATAAGTGCCTGGATTACTCTCTCGCTCCTTGAAAGCGGCAGCTCTAGCCTTTAGTTCGATGAGGATGTTGCCTGTAATCCATGGCTACTGGTTGGAATATGTACGTACAGTAAGTAACTGTTGGGACGATGTCATCGACGACGCCATTTACACACACTGTATAGAGACTTTCTTGTTTTTCTATTGTGTTATTGACTGTACGCTTCTTTATTCCATGTGTAACTCTTTGTCGTTGTTTGTGACGCACTGCCTTGCTTTATCTTGTCCAGGTCGCAGTTGTAAATGAGAACTTGTTCTCAACTAGCCTGCCTGGTTAAATAAAGGTGAAATAAAAGAAAAAAGAAATACACTTATTGATGAAGCCGATGACTGAGTTGGTGTACTCCTCAATGTCATTGGATGAATCCCGGAACATATTCCAGTCTGTGCTAGCAAAACAGTCCTGTAGTGTAGCATCCACGTCATCTGACCACTTCCGTATTAGTTCTTGCTTGTAAGCAGGAATCAGGAGGATATAATCAGGAGGAAATAATTATGGTCAGATTTGACAAATGGAGGGCGGGGGAGAGCTTTTGTACGCATCTCTGTGTGTGGAGTAGAGGTGGTCTAGGATTTTTTCCCCCCTGTTTTTTTAATCCTGGTTGCACATCTGAAATTTGGTAAAACTGATATAAGTTTGCCTGCATTAAAGTCCCCGGCCACTAGGACGCCGCTTCTGGGTGAGCATTTTCTTCTTTGCTTCTTTGTTCTTTGCTGATTTAGCAGATGTTATTGCGGGTGTAGAAATGCTCAGGTGTAGGTAATGCTCAGGTAAAAAACAGATCTTATTTACATAAGTATTCAGACCCTTTGCTATGAGACTCGAAATTGTACATACTGTATATATATTTTTAATTTTTTTATTTTACCTTTTTTTACTAGGCAAGTCAGTTAAGAACAAATTCTTATTTTCAATGACGGCCTAGGAACAGTGGGTTAACTGCCTGTTCAGGGGCAGAACGACAGATTTGTACCTTGTCAGCTCGGGGATTCGAACTTGCAACCTTTCGGTTACTAGTCCAACGCTCTAAACACTAGGCTACCCTGCCGCCCCAGTGATGGAATGTATAGACATTATGGACATTATGTGGATAGAATATCTAGTATATCTGTAGAATACCTAGGATAGAATAGTATTCGTACAGCAATACTTAATGATGGCCTTGACTAGAATACAGTATATACATATGAAATGAGTACAACAGTATGTAAACATTATTAAAGTGACCAGTGATTCCATTATTAAAGTGACCAGTGTTCCATTATTAAAGTGACCAGTGTTCCATTATTAAAGTGACCAGTGTTCCATTATTAAAGTGACCAGTGATTCCATTATTAAAGTGACCAGTGTTCCATTATTAAAGTGACCAGTGTTCCATTATTAAAGTGACCAGTGATTCCATTATTAAAGTGACCAGTGTTCCATTATTAAAGTGACCAGTGTTCCATTATTAAAGTGACCAGTGTTCCATTATTAAAGTGACCAGTGTTCCATTATTAAAGTGACCAGTGTTCCATTATTAAAGTGACCAGTGTTCCATTATTAAAGTGACCAGTGTTCCATTATTAAAGTGACCAGTGTTCCATTATTAAAGTGACCAGTGTTCCATTATTAAAGTGACCAGTGTTCCATTATTAAAGTGACCAATGTTCCATTATTAAAGTGACCAGTGTTCCATTATTAAAGTGACCAGTGTTCCATTATTAAAGTGACCAGGGTTCCATTATTAAAGTGACCAGGGTTCCATGCCTATGTACATCGGGCAGCAGCCTCATTTGTGTTTATGGTATTTTTCATGTTTGTGTGTTTCCTATGCTCCTGCCTTAATTGTAGTATCTATCTCTCCAACTTATGTTGTGTGATTGCTGTATTCACCTTTATTATGTAATTGTTGTAATTACTTTTATTGTGTAATTTCTGTAATACATTTTATTGTGTAATTGCCTGGTCTGGTCATGCAGGGCTCCCTTTAAAAAGGCCCTGGTCTCAAATAAAGGTTAAATAATAAAATAAAGAAATAACATATATCAAATTTTATTTGTCACATACACATGGTTAGCAGATGTTAATGCGAGTGTAGCGAAATGCTTGTGCTTCTAGTTCCGACAATGCAGTAATAACCAACAAGTAATCTAACTAACAATTCCAAAACTACTGTCTTATACACAGTGTAAGGGGATAAAGAATATGTACATAAGGATATATGAATGAGTGATGGTACAGAGCAGCATAGGCAAGATACAGTAGATGGTATCGAGTACAGTATATACATATGAGATGAGTATGTAAACAAAGTGGCATAGTTAAAGTGGCTAGTGATACATGTATTACATAAGGATACAGTCGATGATATAGAGTACAGTATATACGTATGCATATGAGATGAATAATGTAGGGTAAGTAACATTATATAAGGTAGCATTGTTTAAAGTCGCTAGTGATATATTTACATCATTTCCCATCAATTCCCATTATTAAAGTGGCTGGAGTTGAGTCAGTGTCAGTGTGTTGGCAGCAGCCACTCAATGTTAGTGGTGGCTGTTTAACAGTCTGATGGCCTTGAGATAGAAGCTGTTTTTCAGTCTCTCGGTCCCAGCTTTGATGCACCTGTACTGATCTCGCCTTCTGGATGATAGCGGGGTGAACAGGCAGTGGCTCGGGTGGTTGATGTCCTTGATGATCTTTATGGCCTTCCTGTAACATCGGGTGGTGTAGGTGTCCTGGAGGGCAGGTAGTTTGCCCCCGGTGATGCGTTGTGCAGACCTCACTACCCTCTGGAGAGCCTTACGGTTGAGGGCGGAGCAGTTGCCGTACCAGGCGGTGATACAGCCCGCCAGGATGCTCTCGATTGTGCATCTGTAGAAGTTTGTGAGTGCTTTTGGTGACAAGCCGAATTTCTTCAGCCTCCTGAGGTTGAAGAGGCGCTGCTGCGCCTTCTTCACGATGCTGTCTGTGTGAGTGGACCAATTCAGTTTGTCTGTGATGTGTATGCCGAGGAACTTAAAACTTGCTACCCTCTCCACTACTGTTCCATCGATGTGGATAGGGGGGTGTTCCCTCTGCTGTTTCCTGAAGTCCACAATCATCTCCTTAGTTTTGTTGACGTTGAGTGTGAGGTTATTTTCCTGACACCACACTCCGAGGGCCCTCACCTCCTCCCTGTAGGCCGTCTCGTCGTTATTGGTAATCAAGCCTACCACTGTTGTGTCGTCCTCAAACTTGATGATTGTGAGTTGGAGGCGTGCGTGGCCACGCAGTCGTGGGTGAACAGGGAGTACAGGAGAGGGCTAGGACTTCCGGCGCCGACAGAGATGGCCGCCTCGCTTCACGTTCCTAGGAAACTATGCAGTTTTTGTTTTTTTACGTGTTATTTCTTACATTAGTACCCCAGGTCATCTTAGGTTTCATTACATACAGTCGAGAAGAACTACTGAATATAAGATCAGCGTCAACTCACCATCAGTACGACCAAGAATATGTTTTTCGCGACGCGGATCCTGTGTTCTGCCTTACAAACAGGACAACGGAGTGGATTCCATGCAGCGACCCAAAAAAACGACTCCAAAAAAGAGGGAAACGAGGCGGTCTTCTGGTCAGACTCCGGAGAGTCTGATAATGTTTTGATGTAGTTTAAAGGCGACTGGATCGTTTCCACAAGAGTTATTGTATCATTAAAACAATATGTATCTATAACAACAGATATCTTGGTTGGCTATAATCGCTACAGCAGAAATAATCAGATATGAACACAAATCAACTTATTGAGATTGAACTCAATTTGTATTTGTATTTAATATGGATACTGTCACGACTTCCGCCGAATTTGGCTCTCCTGCCTGTTCGGGCGGTGCTCGGCGGGGTCGTCGTCACCGTCCTACTAGCCACCACCGATCCCTTTTTCGTTTGTCTGTTGGTTTTGTCTTATTAGTTTCACCTGTGTGTATTTTAGTTTAATTAACGTCCTTATATGTATTAGGTTGTCCCGCCCTTGTTTTGTGCGGGATTGTTTGTATTTCATGTATTTTGGTGGAGTACGTGTGTGTTATTTCTCCGGTCTATTTTTGATCCTGTGTTGGATTATTCACCCTGTATGTTGGGTTGACCGTGTTGTTTTGATTGCCGGAGAATTAAACTGTCGAATCACTTAACCTGCTCTCTGCGCCTGATTCCACCCACCTTGAGAATACGTGACAGATACCCATTAGTTCCTGTCAAGGCAGCAGCTACTCTTCCTGGGGTACAGCAACATTAAGGCAGTTACAGTACAGTCGGAAAGTATTCAGACCCCTTGACTTTCTCCACCTTTTTTTACTTTACAGCCTTATTTCAAAATTGATTAAATAGTTTCCCCCCTTCAATCTACACACAATATCCCATAATGACAAAGCAAAAACAGTTTTTCAGAAATGTTTGCATATTTATTCAAAATTATGACAGCCTTGAGTCTTCTTGAGTATGACACTACAAGTTTTGCACACCTGTATTTGGGGAGTTTCTCCCATTCTTCTCTGCAGATCCTCTCAAGCTCTAACAGGTATTTTCAGGTCTCTGCAGAGATGTTCGATCGAGTTCAAGTCCAGGCTCTAGCTGGGCCACTCAAGGGCATTCAGAGACTTGTCCCGAAGCCACTACTTTTACTTCCTTTTACTGAGGAGTGACTTCCATCGGGCCACTCCAGTGGCGACCAGTCATTCAGGGCAGAGACATTTTTAGGCTTGTCCATTTTGCATCCAACTCAGAATTATAAATCCAGCCTCTCTCTAGAGCTACGTTATCATGATTTGACCTTGTTTTTTTCAGTTGTCTTGAAAGCACCATAAAAAGCACCAGAGAATGCCAGACTTTGATGACAAAATTTGCCCACGAAGGACTGCCACACCACCTTCCTGTTCATGTGAGCACAGCACAATAAGGTGAGTCCAAAAATGTATTGTATGCTGCTGCATAAATTATGTAATATACCAGGGAGATATGTATACTGTAGCTAAGAAAGTAATGCTAAGTGTACGTTGTGTAGTAAGATGTTAATAGCCCATGTGCCTCACCCTAATAATTTGGTCTATTTACCCCTCTTAATTGTGTCTACTGTTCTGCCTTGGTGGTGCACATGTAGCCTATAACATGTTTTAGAGAAATATAATCATTTAATATTGTAAGAGCTTTCATTGACTGCTTATATGCCCCCTTTATTTATCCTACGGTTCTGACTTGGTGTACAGGAAGAACACTGTAAGAATGGCCCATGTTCTGAATTCTGTCGCTGTACATTTCAAAAGTGCTGAACAAATAGTTATATTGACTACGTCCATCCTAGCTGCTTGATTTGATTTACATTAATGTCTTAATCGAAATTACGGATTGCCTCTTATCCACTTGTCGTCCTCCTTATGCCATAGTTTGTACATCTCAATTGTCAGTAGGAACCACATTTGTTTAAGCAAGTCAGCCATATCAGTTATGTTTTTTTAAAGGCAGTAAATGAGGCTGAATTAACTGTTATGCTGCCAGACAAGGCTCCGCTGATAGCCAGGTGTAGCAGTGGTAAAGTATTGGGACAGCTTTATGTAGGCCCTAACAGTTTGTGGGCACTGTTTGTCACCGTTATAGTGCCATTAATGTATTGTTTAGTGTTGTGTGGTGTGGTGGCATGCATCCCAAATGTTTTGTTTGTTTGCCCCAGCAAGATTTACATGCTAAAAAAATTGCCACTGGGCCACTCTACCATAAAGGCCTGATTGGTGGAGTGCTGCAGAGATGGTTGTCCTTCTGGAACGAACTCCGGAGCTCGGTCAGAATGACAATCGGGTTCTTGGTCACCTCCCTGACCAAGACCCTTCTCCCCCGATTGCTCAGTTTGGCCGGGCGGCCAGCTCTAGAAAGAGTCTTGGTGATTCCAAACTTCTTCCAATTAAGAATGATGGAGGCCACTGTGCTTTCTTGGGGACCTTCAATGCTGCAGAAATAATTTGGTACCCTTCCCCAGATCTGTGCCTCGACACAATCCTGTCTTGGAGCTCTACGTACAGTTCCTTCAACCTCATGGCTTGGTTTTTGCTCTGACCTGCACTGTCAACTGTGTGACCTTATATAGACAGGTGTGTGCCTATCCAAATCATGTCCAATCAATTTACCACAGGTGGACTCCAATCAAGTTGTAGAAACATTTAAAGGATGATCAATGGAAACAGGATGCACCTGAGCTGAATTTTGAGTCTCATAGCAAAGGGTCTGAATGCTTATGTAAATAAGGTATTTCTGTTTTTTAGGTAAAAAAATGTCTAAAAGCTTGTTTTTGCTTTGTCATCATTGGGTATTGTGCATAGATTGATGAGTGAAAAATGTAGTTAATCCATTTTAGAATAAGACTGTAACGTAACAAAATGTGTAAATAGAGGAAAGGGGTCTGAGTACTTTCCGAACGCACTTTATTTACAATTTTAAAATATTACATGACATTACATTTCATAACACCTTTCACAACTCATTGTGTTCCCTCAGGCCACTACTTTACTACCACATATCTACAATACAAAATACAGTGGGGCAAAAAAGTATTTAGTCAGCCACCAATTGTGCAAGTTCTCCCACTTAAAAAGATGAGAGAGGCCTGTAATTTTCATCATAGGTACACTTCAACTATGACAGACAAAAAGAGGAAAAAAAATCTGGAAAATCACTTGCAAATTATGGTGGAAAATAAGTATTTGGTCAATAACAAAAGTTTATCTCAATACTTTTTATATACCCTTTGTTGGCAATGACAGAGGACAAATGTTTTCTGTAAGTCTTCACAAGGTTTTCAGACACTGTTGCTGGTATTTTGGCCCATTCCTCCATGCAGATCTCCTCTAGAGCAGTGATGTTTTGGGGCTGTTGCTGGGCAACACGGACTTTCAACTCCCTCCAAAGATTTTATATGGGGTAGAGATCTGGAGACTGGCTAGGCCACTCCAGGACCTTGAAATGCTTCTTACGAAGCCACTCCTTCGTTGCCCGGGCGGTGTGTTTGGGATCATTGTCATGCTGAAAGACCCAGCCACGTTTCATCTTCAATGCCCTTGCTGATGGAAGGAGGTTTTCGCTCAAAATCTCACGATACATGGCCCCATTCATTATTTCCTTTACACGGATCAGTCGTCCTGGTCCCTTTGCAGAAAACAGCTCCAAAGCATGATGTTTCCACCCCCATTCTTCACAGTAGGTATGGTGTTCTTTGGCTGTAACTCAGCATTCCTTGTCCTCTAAACACGACGAGTTGAGTTTTTCTCATCTTTTTTTAAGTGGGAGAAATTGCCATTAAAGAACACCCTCTGTGTTCTGTTAGACAGCTAACTCTTTATCCACATTATAGTAGGGGGTGTAAAACCATAACACAAGTTTTAACCGCAGCCTACTATGATCGATAATGTAAAAAGCTGCACTGAAGTCTAACAAGACAGCCCCCACAATCTTTTTATTATTAATTTCTCTCAGCCAATCATCAGTCATTTCTGTAAGTGCTGTGCTTGTTGAATGTCCTTCCCTATGATGAAAGTGTGTTGTCAATTTGTTTACTGTAAAATAGCATTGTATCTGGTCAAACACAACTTTTTCCAAAAGTTTACTAAGGGTTGGTAACAGGCTTATGGGTCGGCTATTTGAGCTAGCCGGCTATTTGAGCTAAGAGGGCTTTACTATTCTTGGGTAGCGGAATTACTTTTGCTTCCCTCCAGGCCTGAGGGCACGATCTTTCTAGTAGGCTTAGATTGAAGATATGACAAATGGGAGTGGAAATATCAGCCGCTATTATCCTCAGTAATTTCCCATACAAGTTGTCAATTGATATTGCATGGGCCAGAAGGTTGCAGAAGGTGTATCCTATGTTGAGGACTAGTGACTTACCTAGGATCATAGTGTGTTGACCCACTTTTAAAATGGTCAGGATGGTCCATAGAGAAGTCACTCTTCATAGACAAATGACTGGGTACTGGAGAGACTGATCTCTGGATGGAGCTTCTGGGGGGGAAATATATGAACCATATAAATATATAAAATATATAAACCACCATGAAACAACATTTAAAAATATATTACATAAACAAAAAAAGTATTCGCAGCTTTATAGTGAATACTCAGATACATCAAATACATTTGGTTTCAGATCTAGAACATTCTTCTCTTCTATAGGAATATCATCAATTCTGACTAGTAACTTACCTAGGGTCAAGGGTCCCTGATCCACCACTAAAATTGCCAGGATGATCCATAGAGAAGTCACTCTTCATGGACAGACAACTTGGTACTGGAGACACTGATCTCTGAGTTTGGTTGGAGCTTCTAGAAAACATAAATCGGCATGAAACTACATTTTAAAATATAGCAAAACTATATTTCAATAGATAAAACACATTACATAAAGCATTAAAATATATTCGCAGGTACTGTATATACTCAGTTATAGAAAACAAAAAAAATCTTCTTTCAAATATTTAAGGTTCTCCTCTTCACTAGTAATATCATAATTCTGACCTTGGATCAAAGGTCCCTGATCCACCACTGAAATGAACAGGACGATCCATAGAGAAGTTACTCTTCTGTCACACCCTGAACTGTTTCACCTGTATTTGTGCTTGTCTCCAACCCCCTCCAGGTGTCGCCCATCTTCCTCATTCTCCCCAATGTATTTATACCTGTGTTCTCTGTTTGTCTGTTGCCAGTTCGTCTTGTCTTGTCAGGTATTACCAGCGTGATTCCCTGCTTTCTCAAGTTCTGTTTCCCCGGTTCTGACCTCCCCTGACCCCGAGCCTGCCTGCCGTTCTGTACTTGCCTGACTCTGCCCTGGATTATGGACCTTTGCCTACCTTTGACCTGTCTTTTTCCTACCCCCTGTTTGGGTCAATAAACATGTGTTACCCTAGCTGTCTGCATCTGGGTCTTATCCTGAGTTCTGATATCTTCATAGACAGACAGCTGGGTACTGGTCTTTTTGGAGCCTCTGAAATAGTTAATAAATGTCCACAGAGCAATTACAATCCCTAAACAATATAACTATATAAAGTTGTCTTAATCTTCAAAATCATAGTACGAAAATGTATGCACTCACTACTGTAGCTTGCTCCGAATAAGAGCATCTGCTAAATTACTGAAATATAAATGTAAATACTTGTTTCAGATTTGGAAGATTCTTCTCTTCACAGTAGTATCATAAAGCTGACTCGTGACTTACCTGGGGTCAAAGGTCCCTGATCCACCACTCAAATTGACAGGGTGATCCATTGAGAAGTCACTCTTCATAGACAGACAGCTGGGTACTGGAGACTGCTCTCTGGGCCTCGTGGCGTATCCACACACACTTTATCCAGACAGAATTCAGTGTCGCTACAGAAAGATATATTTCCTCCTCCACACCAAGCAGACTGATTGTTGAGACATCTAGTATAGAGTACAGATCAGCAGAACTAAAACCCACAACATTGTCACATCAAATTCATCATTGTATTTAATAAAAAATTGAAGATAAAAAAGATAGTGTGTCACTTTCTGGATAAACTCTAAAAGTCAACCGAGAGACACAATGTATCTGATACATAGGCTACAACAAATAATGAAACATAATATCACAACCACTCAAATAACATCATAATGTAAACTCACCTCATTCCGTACAAATGTACGGAACCGCAACATTCAAACGAGGCAACATTCAAACGAACCTGATTCAAATTCGACACAAACCTTCAAATAGGTATGTAATGACACATTACATAAACTCTTTATAGTGTTTTATTTACATTTTAGAGGCGATAAGGTGATAAGTTGGACAGATCAAGTGAAAAAAAGCAATTTTCCCACACAACATCTCTCCGTCTCACTATCACGCATTAGTTTTGCTTCCCCACTCGCCATTTTTTTTAAAGACCCGACGGGGCTCATTGCCTGCTTGAATTATGCAGAAACGGGCAGTGTTTAGGTCATGTAATTGATTCTGTTGGAAAGGGGATAAATTGTGCTTTACAATGGTATTGACATTACAGTTGATCTGGAAGTATTACGTTTTGGGGGCGCTAAAATAAGGGCAATTGTACGGACCAAGGCAATATACGAGTTTACGTGAGTTTACGTTACATTGACAGAAAAAAACATATTCCAACTTCTTGTCATTTTACTTGTAGCATCTTCACATAAGCATACTGTTTTACTTCCTCATCTCAGTCCCATGTAACTTACTGAGCTAAAGTAGCAGCACTTGGACACTAGTTTTGTTAATTCCAAATTTTTCCTCAGCTTTATTCTAGATTATGAACCTGAAATACTCACTTTACTTTGAAGCTCCGTTTCAGTCTAGAGATTAAAGTATGTGCTACTCTGTCATCTCAAAATGGCCCAATACAGATACTGTACTTTGTTCAGTTTCAACTGCCTTCACAGCGTCACCCCTTTATATATCGACAGTAACCAGAGGGTGGCGCTAACAGTCAGTTGCATGCGACAACAGTAACTCATGACATTTTGTTCCGAATTTTGCTTCAGTTTTTTAAAATTATAATACTAAAAGACATTGCTCTTACATTATTTTAGCTAAACCTAGAATTTACTAGTAACCAGGTTTAGTTGTGTTTTTTTCCTTAAATATAAATACAAATTACTGTAGGTCCGTAATAATTGTAACCGGGTCTACTTGTAAACAGGCTTACAAACCCAAAAGCTTTTCATTTGAGGATGTACATTTGTATGCCTCAAATATTAAACTGTCTTAAAATATTTGATGATTAGTTGAATCAGGTGTGTACTGTAAGAGCTGGGCAAGAACAAAACCCTAACATTTAAAAGCTCCTCGTCATCGTTACCAGACGTTTTACTGATAACATGTAGGCCTACTGATTCGTTTCCACTTAGAATACTGCTGTCTGTCAGCAATAAGCTCAAGTAACAGTTCTAGTAACTAGTAATATGTCATTCAAGGTATTAGTTATATTACTCTGTCCTTTAAAATAGATTTAGTTCAGTAATACTTACTTTATTTCTTACTCTATATAGTGTTTTCTGCTCTGTCGTCTCAAAATGGATCTTGAACATAATAACGCATTTACTTTCGGTTTCATCTCAGCCGTCATCCACTAGATGGCAGTAAGCACCTGCTGTAACTAAACTTTAGAACAGTATGTCTTCGGTTTCTTGGTTCTGGTGACTCCTGGTCCCTTATTCATAAAGGCAGTTTGTCTCAGAGGAGGAGTACTGAACAAGGATCAGGTCCTCCTCTTCATGTAATCTGACTCATTATGATCTAACATACTATTCATACTCTTTTTTTCTATACTGTCACAGGTGACTCCTCAAGATGAAGCTCATAGTTATATACTTCTATGAGATCTTAACGTAAAGGTACTATATAAACCTTATGGTAATTTTAATGGGGTTGAACATCCATCCCATCAGATTGTGTAAAGGATTTTATGAGTTCAGAAAAATACTGACTTTGAAGCATCTCTCTGACCTCACCCTGCTGAAACACACTCAAGTAAAGACCACATAACTCTTTGGTCCTATCACAGTTTACTTACTAATGGTACTGCATACTCCAGATGACTCGTTTTTAAAATCATATGAGTAAAAAATATTTCATTTTATTTGGAATGCTAAGCCAGACCAAATTAAATGTTCATATTTATATAAGGAATATGAGTTTGGGTGGCTAAAATGATTAAATATTAAAGCTTTTAACCTCTCACTAAAAGCTTCACTCATACAAAGTTATACTTAAACCCAAAATGGTTCTCCAGTAGATTATTAAGAAAGGCTCATCCTTTGTTAAAAAATTGCCTTTTTACCTTTATGCAGATTACTACTTCTCATTTCCGACTAATTGAAAATGACATTTTGTTTAAAGTATCGCCCTTTCTTAAACAAGCCATACAAAGCTGGTTACAATTTCAGTTTTATCCTCCAGAAAAGGTAGAATAAATATTACAACAAATGTTTTGGTTAAACTCAAATATAATGATTAATAAAAAAACATTCTTTATGGAAAAAATCTTTAAAAATGATATTATATTTGTTAATGATATTATATTTATTAATGATATTATAAATAGAAACGGAGGTGTTATGTCACATGTAGTTATGGAAAATATCTGGGAGTATCTGCTCAATCCAAATTTACAACCAACTGATTGAACCATTACCACAAAAATGGAGGAGGCAAGTGGAAAAGGGAGAAGGTAGGGAACTTGTTTGTCTGCTTTATGCAGTTGAAGTCGGGATGTTAACATACATTTAGGTTGGAGTTTTTCTCCACAAATTTCTTGTTACAAACTATAGTTTTGGCAGGTCGGTTAGGACATCTACTGTGTGCATGACACAAGTAATTTTTCCAACAATTGTTTACAGACAGATTATTTCACTTATCATTTATAATTGTACTTATAAGTAATAGTATTTCACTTATAATTGTATCACAATTCCAGTGGGTCAGAGGTTTACATACACTAAGTTGACTGCCTTCAAACAGCTTGGAAAATTCCAGAAAATGATGTCATGGCTTTAGAAACTTCTGATAGGCTAATTGACATCATTTGAGTCAATTGGACAGTGCCTCTTTGCTGAGGGTTTATGTTTCCTCCTAGTCGGTGTGCGCCCAGTGTAAGGCTCCTAGGCACCTGCCCAGAGGGAAGCTACATCCCTTACCTGTTCCACAACGACCTTGGTCGCACCTGTCAGTGGATTTTCCTACCGATCTGCCCCCCTCACAGGGTAACACCGCGATCCTGGTTGTTGTGGATCGGTTCTCTAAGTCCTGTCGTCTCCTCCCTCTGCCCGGTCTCCCCATGGCCCTACAAACTTCGGAGGCCTTGTTTACACACATCTTCTTCACGACTTCCGCTGAAGTCGGTCCCTCTCCTTGTTCGGGCGGCGTTCGGCGGTCGACGTTACCAGTCTTCTAGCAATCGTCGATCCACCTTTCATTTTCCATTTGTTTTGTCTTGTCTTCCCACACACCTGGTTTCAATTCCATCATTACATGTTATATATTTAACCCTCTGTTCCCCTCATGTCCTTGTCCGTAATTGTTTATTGTAGTGCTTGTGTACGTTATGCTGGTGTGTTTTGTTTACCCATTGATTTATTGTTCTGTTTACGGTGGTTTTGTTTATTAAACTGCACCGTTGTAAATCAGTTTTTGCTCTGCCGCCAGTACGCACACCCTACAAAAGCCAGTCAATAAATAATATAATAATACTCTTAGGAAAGGTTTTCATACTATACGATACTATACGATTAGAAAGGTAAAAATAATATGTAATACATCACAGCACAAATGAAAAATATATGGCACATGGAAACCAAACTAGGAATGGTCTATGAAAGCCGACTCTTGATTTGATTTTCGATTGGAGATGTTTGATATGAGTCTGGAAGGAGAGTTTGCAGTCTAGCCAGACACCTAGGTACTTATAGATGTCCACATATTCAAGGTCGGAACCATCCAGGGTGGTGATGCTAGTCGGGCATGCGGGTGCAGGCAGCGATCGGTTGAAAAGCATGCATTTGGTTTTACTAGCGTTTAAGAGCAGTTGGAGGCCACGGAATGAGTGTTGTATGGCATTGAAGCTTGTTTGGAGGTTAGATAGCACAGTGTCCAATGACGGGCCGAAAGTATATAGAATGGTGTCGTCTGCGTAGAGGTGGATCAGGGAATCGCCCGCAGCAAGAGCAACATCATTGATATATACAGAGAAAAGAGTCGGCCCGAGAATTGAACCCTGTGGCACCCCCATAGAGACTGCCAGAGGGCCGGACAGCATGCCCTCCGATTTAACACACTGAACTCTGTCGGCAAAGTAATTGGTGAACCAGGCAAGGCAGTCATCCGAAAAACCGAGGCTACTGAGTCTGCCGATAAGAATATGGTGATTGACAGAGTCGAAAGCCTTGGCAAGGTCGATGAAGACGGCTGCACAGTACTGTCTTTTATCGATGGCGGTTATGATATCATTTAGTACCTTGAGCGTGGCTGAGGTGCACCCGTGACCGGCTCGGAAACCAGATTGCACAATGGAGAAGGTACGGTGGGATTCGAGATGGTCAGTGACCTGTTTGTTGACTTGGCTTTCGAAGACCTTAGATAGGCAGGGCAGGATGGATATAGGTCTGTAACAGTTTGGGTCCAGGGTGTCTCCCCCTTTGAAGAGGGGGATGACTGCGGCAGCTTTCAATCCTTGGGGATCTCAGACGATATGAAAGAGAGGTTGAACAGGCTGGTAATAGGGGTTGCGACAATGGCGGCGGATAGTTTCAGAAATAGGGGGTCCAGATTGTCAAGCCCAGCTGATTTGTACGGGTCCAGGTTTTGCAGCTCTTTCAGAACATCTGCTATCTGGATTTGGGTAAAGGAGAACCTGGAGAGGCTTGGGCGAGGAGCTGCCGGGGGCGGAGCTGTTGGCCGAGGTTGGAGTAGCCAGGCAGAAGGCATGGCCAGCCGTTGAGAAATGCTTATTGAAGTTTTCGATAATCATGGATTTATCGGTGGTGACCGTGTTACCTAGCCTCAGTGCAGTGGGCAGCTGGGAGGAGGTGCTCTTGTTCTCCATGGACTTCACAGTGTCCCAGAACTTTTTGGAGTTGGAGCTACAGGATGCAAACTTCTGCCTGAAGAAGCTGGCCTTAGCTTTCCTGACTGACTGCGTGTATTGGTTCCGGACTTCCCTGAACAGTTGCATATCACGGGGACTATTCGATGCTATTGCAGTCCGCCACAGGATGTTTTTGTGCTGGTCGAAGGCAGTCAGGTCTGGAGTGAACCAAGGGCTGTATTTGTTCTTAGTTCTGCATTTTTTGAACGGAGCATGCTTATCTAAAATGGTGAGGAAGTTACTTTTAAAGAATGACCAGGCATCCTCAACTGACGGGATGAGGTCAATGTCCTTCCAGGATACCCGGGCCAGGTCGATTAGAAAGGCCTGCTCACAGAAGTGTTTTAGGGAGCGTTTGACAGTGATGAGGGGTGGTCGTTTGACTGCGGCTCCGTAGCGGATACAGGCAATGAGGCAGTGATCTCTGAGATCCTGGTTGAAGACAGCGGAGGTGTATTTGGAGGGCCAGTTGGTCAGGATGACGTCTATGAGGGTGCCCTTGTTTACAGAGTTAGGGTTGTACCTGGTGGGTTCCTTGATGATGTGTGAGATTGAGGGCATCTAGCTTAGATTGTAGGACTGGCGGGGTGTTAAGCATATCCCAGTTTAGGTCACCTAACAGAACAAACTCTGAGGCTAGATGGGGGGCGATCAATTCACAAATGGTGTCCAGGGCACAGCTGGGAGCTGAGGGGGGTCGGTAGCAGGCGGCAACAGTGAGAGACTTATTTCTGGAGAGAGCCATTTTCAAAATTAGTAGTTCGAACTGTTTGGGTATGGACCTGGAAAGTATGACATTACTTTGCAGGCTCTCTCTGCAGTAGACTGCAACTCCTCCCCCTTTGGCAGTTCTATCTTGACGGAAGATGTTATAGTTGGGTATGGAAATCTCTGAAT
This sequence comes from Oncorhynchus tshawytscha, assembly GCF_018296145.1. NCBI lineage: Eukaryota > Metazoa > Chordata > Actinopteri > Salmoniformes > Salmonidae > Oncorhynchus > Oncorhynchus tshawytscha. The sequence continues at coordinate 24,123 of NW_024609622.1, read as the reverse complement.
TTTTGGTGGCCTTCCTGAGACAGGATTCAGACACAGCAAGGACATCAGGGTTAGCAGAGTGTGCTAGAGCAGTGAGTAAAACAAACTTAGGGAGGAGGCTTCTGATGTTGACATGCATGAAACCAAGGCTTTTCCGATCACAGAAGTCAACAAATGAGGGTGCCTGGGGACATGCAGGGCCTGGGTTTACCTCCACATCACCCGCGGAACAGAGAAGGAGTAGTATGAGGGTGCGGCTAAAGGCTATCAAAACTGGTCGCCTAGAGCGTTGGGGACAGAGAATAAGAGGAGCAGGTTTCTGGGCATGGTAGAATATATTCAGGGCATAATGCGCAGACAGGGGTATGGTGGGGTGCGGGTACAGCGGAGGTAAGCCCAGGCACTGGGTGATGATGAGAGAGGTTGTATCTCTGGACATGCTGGTTGTAATGGGTGAGGTCACCGCATGTGTGGGAGGTGGGACAAAGGAGTTATCAGGGGTATGAAGAGTAGAACTAGGGGCTCCATTGTGAACTAAAACAATGATAACTAACCTGAACAACAGTATACAAGGCATATTGACATTTGAGAGAGACATACAGCGAGGCATACAGTAATCACAGGTGTTGAATTGGGAAAGCTAGCTAAAACAGTAGGTGAGACAACAGCTAATCAGCTAGCACAACAACAGCAGGTAGAATGGCGTTGACTAGGCAACGGGGCCGACAGATAAAACATAAACAAGCAGAATGGAGTACCGTGATTAATGGACAGTCCAGCGTGCATCAGCTATGTAGCCAAGTGATCAGTGTCCAGGGGGCAGCGGTGGATGGGGCAGGGAAGCTGGACTGGCGAGTGTTATCCAGGTTGAAAAAAAACTAACAATGACTAAATAGCTTGTAGCTAGTAGTATCACTACTTACACACCATCATCTGCTCATCTATCACCCCGGTGTTAATCTGCTAAATTGTAATTACTTCACTACTATGGCCTATTTATTGCCTTTCCTCCTCATGCCATTTGCACACACTGTATATACACTTTTTTCCCCTATTGTGTTATTGACTGTACGCTTGTTTATTCCATGTGTAACTCTGTTGTTGTTTCTGTCACACTGCTTTGCTTTATCTTGTCCAGGTCGCAGTTGTAAATGAGAACTTGTTCTCAACTAGCCAACCTGGTTAAATAAAGGTGAAAAAAACGTTGCATAATCAGGGAATCTGCACAAATCCGAGTCCCACTAAATAAGTCCGTACCACACCAATTGAGTTGATTATTTATCAACAAGCTAAAATTATAATATAAGATACACAAACACACCGTCTAGGCTATTGATTAGAACTTAGTACAATGAAACAGGTCCCTAGCGGGCCAACACAATATGACATGTGTTACACAAAATGGGGATTTCAAAAGAGGGAGAAAAAGAGAGAGTGCCTGAGAGAAAAGCACTCTTGTGTACATTTGTCAACTATGCTTATTTTAACCCTAACCTTGCCCCGAACTGCCGCTATTATGGGTCAGAATATAATGATGTAATTACGTGTTGAAGTTCTCCGATGGGGTGTCACTTCGTGGCCTGGGCTCCGACTTCTCTGATGACAGCACGTTTTCGGTTACCGGGTGTAACTCTCTGTTTGTCCTTACGATGTCAGTGTCCTTTCTCTTAGTGGTCTGTTTCCTCGTTCTTGCTCTGAAAAGGGTTCTTCGGAGGATGGCTAATCAGCTGTGTAGATGGTTCCAGCATGGGAATGAAAGCAGTGTAGACACATGATTCCTTGGAGAGTGGTAACCTGGTGGTCCTGCTTGAATTCAACCTTTTAGACACATCTACTCATTCGTAGCAGATATTGTAAAAAGGTTCCTTTGTCTTCTTCAACTTCGTGTTGAATTTTGGGTTTACAACTTATTCAGATATGTTCATTCTTAACTCACATGTTTTATACCATCGGGTCAGAAATGGGTGTTTCTGCCTTTAGGGCAAGTTCTCTGGGCATAACTAGTTACGAGGCAAGGTCTGGATTTTACTCAGATCCAATTTAGACAACTAACTTCACATTTCATCTTTACAAAAACATTCTCTTTGATCTGGACATTTCCTACACAATGTATATATAGTTTGCAAACATCAAGTACATAGTGTGAAAACTCTTCAAGTTACAATGTTTTCGTTATAACGTCATCATTTAACTTTTAATAAAATAAAAAACGACATTCATTTTCATATTCCATCTATCGTCACTACTACCATTTTGGCTGAAGAAACGTATTGTCCCAAAGTCCATTTATTGCATGTGTGGTAAACCGTGGGGTGTTGGGTGGAGCGTGCAAAGATTGACACACAGACAGGGAGGCTTTAGTCCACAAAAACAACACTTGTCTTTTTCTAAGACTGAGGTCCCGGACTGTGGACCGTCGCAGGGGATTCCGGACTGGGGACTGTCGCCGGAGGCTCCGGACTGGGGACTGTCGCCTGGAGCTCTGGACTGGGAAGGCGCACTGGAGGCCTAGTGCGTGGAGTTGGCACAAGACGTTCTGGGCTGTGAAGGCGTACTGGAGACCTGGTGCGTATAGCCGGCATCAATGGTACCGGTTCGATGACACACTTCGCACTGTGAGTGCGAGGAGCTGGCATAGGACATCCTGGGCTGTGGAGGCGCACTAGAGTCCTTGTGCGTGGAGCTGGCACAAATGCTACCGGACCAATGACACGCTCCTCAAGGCGAGTTTGGAGAGCTGGCACAGGACAAACTGGGCTGTGGAGGCGTACTGGAAACCTGGTGCGTGGAGCCGGCACAGATTTCATCAGACTGATAGCACGCTCCTCAGGACGAGTACGGAGAGCTGACTCAGGTGGCATTAAACCGATAACACGCTCCTTAGGGCAAATGTCGTGTATCTTCCACCAACTCCACAACTCTGTTCTTTCTCCTCCAATATCTCCATCCATTCACTGATGGTCTCTGACTCTCTCCATTCACTCTCCTCCAGTTTCTTCCTCTTCTCCCAGACTTGCTCTGGTTCACTCCTCGGCTCCGCCGACAGCTCCATGTGCCCCCCCCAAAAAATGTATTGGGGTTTCTGTGGCCTTGGTCCCCGGCGTCGTCGCTGTCCTTCCATGCTCCTTGGCAACTACCGCCAAGGAAGGGTCTCGTGTCCTCTCATGTCTTCCCAAGTCCAAAACTTCCTTACCTCCTTTTCACGCTGCTTGGTCCTTTGTTGTTGGGATATTCTGTCACGTATGTGAGGAGAGACGGACCAAGGCACAGCCAATGTTGAGTTCCTTATCATTTATTAATAGTGAAACTTAGCAAAAACAAAACAATAAAGTCATTGAAAGCCAACGAAACGTGACTACGTGGTGCACATGCACAAAACACAAAATAATATCCCACAACCCAGGTGGGATCAATGAAGAACTTAAGCATGATCCCCAATTAGAGACAACGATAATCAGCTGCCTCTAATTGGGAACCATACCAAGCTCACCAACATAGAACTAGGAAAACTAGAACACAATATAGACATAGAAATACTAGATCACCCCCTAGTCACGCCCTGACCTACTACACCATAGAGAAAAAAATGGTTCTCTATGGTGCGGGCGTGACACAACCCTGGAGCAAATTAGGGTTAAATTCCTTGCTTAACAGCACATCGACAGATTTTCACCTTGATGACTCAAGTATTCGAACCAGAAAATGTTTGTTTACTGGCCCAACGCTCTAACTGCTAGGCAATCTGACCATACTATATCAGTTCCAGCCCTAAAAGAACACAATCTTAAAGTGTTTATATGTAGTCCATGTAGAGGTATTAGAATTATGATATTCTTCCGTACAATTGCAAACTGCTGCTACACATTTGGTCAAAGATGAGTTAAGATTGAAATCAGGCTTTGTTGTAGTATCTGTTATATCTTGTGACAAAGGTTCCTTGTTCAATTACCTTCCGTTTCAGAGAAAATATAGTGTCACATTTTCTGCAACTTCAAAATCCAAGTAACAACCAAGGAAACACCAGAAAGGGAAATTACTGCCATCTGCCTTTGTTCCCTCATGTTTTGCTGTAGTTACTGAGGTTTTCCTTGGTATTCTATCAGACTCTGAGTTCAGGCCATCCGACCATGACACCCACCCTCACACACCCCATGAGACAGCCAGTGATCCAGTTATCACCTTAAAAAACAAATGGCACAATCCGGCTGAAAAATTATAGTTGAACTTGCATTGAAAATGCAAATACCCAGATAATGGTAAGAAATATATTTAAAAGTAATTGTAATGGAAATTCTCCGCTAAGGACGCACACTCAACGTAAATGAATCTGTCTTTATTATTACGGCCGGAGAGGTTCACAAACCCAATACAAGGTCGATGAAAAACTCTGACAAGGGTTCCCTTTCAGTCCTTATATACTGCTACACACCACAATTCATATCTGCATGATTTACATGATTCATTATTAGAGAGACACACGAGACAAGAGACATAAATAGACGACACAGAGAAAGTGACAGAGAGAGGTGGAGGAGGGGAAAGCACACAGTAGACTGTATTACTTAAAGCTGCTATATGGATTCCAATTACTTCACTGCGTGTGTGTGTGTGAGATAGAGATAAAGAGAGAGAGGGTGTTAAGGTTCTGTAGGATTCTTTAATCAGTTTGGCTCATTGGACAGGTCAGAGTCTATGTTTGAAGTTGTTGAGTGGTTTTTGGCAATACACTGTAGATGTATTCATGGATTTAGCTGTTGAAATTTCTTCCCGGACCCCCCTACTGGCTATGGGCTAAGCTACCAATTTATTCAAATCCTAGGGGAGAGAGGAGCTGCTACCTGTGGGGAGAGAGGAGCTGCTACCCCTGGGGAGAGAGGAGCTGCTACCCTTGGGGAGAGAGGAGCTGCAACCAGGAGAGACTGCGACCCTGCTAGTGAAGAGCTTAACGATTGGTGATTGTTGGGGCACGTTTGGCAGGATCTTCAGTGACAAAGACTGCTCAACTTGCTGATTTCTCACAATATGCCATGGTCGTCTCAGTCACCAGGTCTCAACCCAATTCAACACTTACGGGAGGTTCTGGAGAGGCGCCATCATCAAAAAATAAATAAATGGAATTTCTCGTGGAAGAATGTCACATACCTCCAATAGAGTTCCAGACACTTGTAGAATGTATGCCAAGGCATATCGTAAGAGCTATAAAGAGAGAGGGAGTGTTAGAGAGAACAGGCAGAACCTGATATGTAAATGAGTAGAGCAAATGAAAGTAACTTTCTACTACCGAATGATCATTCCAGACTCTGCTTCTGTTGAGAGAGAAATTTAAGGTATGACGACAATTGTTATGTGTATTAATATAGTTGATGATATTATGTTTATTCATATAGTTGATGATATTGTTATGTGTATTCATATAGTTGATGATATTGTTGTGGGTATTAATATAGTTGATGATATTGTTATGTTTATTTATATAGTTGATGATATTGTTATGTTTATTTACATAGTTGATGATATTGTTATGTTTATTTATATAGTTGACTATCAAGAACTTACACTTCCTCAAAACAGATTGTTTGCATTCATTAGTGACCACTGTGGCAAAACGTTTGGCAATGGAAACCTTTCAGGTCACATTGTAGAGCATTTAGAGTAAACTGTTTATGCAACGTTGCAAAACTGTTGGCTGCGGTGTAAACTATTGAATACGGCCCAGGTAGTAGCCTACAACCCGGCTGTTGATGCCTGCCTGATGGTGAAACATGAACGTAACCTGAGAGGTATACTATGATGCAATCTAGACATACTGGTTTTCTAAAGCTAGCCAGCTTCAGTTAGCTTCACATTCCAGCTTAGGCCTCATCCATCAGAATATACAGAGCGCCAGTCAACAGGAAGGTGTTCTCTCAGCAGAACGGAACATATCTCAATGACTTGACATGTTCTGGTTGTGAATTCAGGCTACAAGGTGACAATCCTGCCAGTGATTATTGTAAAAATGTGTAGAGAAATTAAACGTATGTTGTTATTTTACTATAGTGAATGGAAGTTAAACACTCAGACCTAACAGTCTATTTCTTCTGGGACAGGTAAGTGCCAGTTTAATCATACAAAATGGATGTGGGAAATTCAAATTCAATATTCATATATCAATGTTTTACATTTCACATTTTGTATGATAAATGTAATTGTATCATAGTTCCACTATAGCACGTGTCAAACTCATTCCAGGGAGTGTCTGCGAGTTTTCGCTCCACCCCTCGATTGATGAATTAATGTCACTAATTAGTAAGGACCTCCCCTCACCTGGTTGTCTAGGTCTCAAAAACCTGCAGACACTCAGCCCTCTGTGAGTTTGACACCCCTACACTATATTTTGATATTATCCTTGCTGTATGAGCCATGTCACAATTCCAACCTAGTAACCCTATTTGCGGCAATGGCGCAATGCGATGCATAGTCCTTTAGTCTCCATGAGCCAAATGGCCGGTTGGTGAAGGCCACAGCACGGGGAAGGTTTACAGGTCCATAGGTTTACAGCAGCTGAGAGTTGCTGCATTGTTAAAAACTCAATCATTTGATCATCCTGTTGCACGATACCTAACACTTGTAGTGTATTTGAGATTTTAAAAGGCTTCTGAAGTTTGTAATTTCTACATTTCCACTTTAAAAATGTTAATTAATTCTAATCCAAATAATTTTCCTGCGGTGGAAACTGGCTCAAATTAAGATCCGACATCTGTAGAAATATATCTGTCTTTGAAGTACATGGCTATATCAGGAGGACAGGATTCTCTTTTGACCATTCTTGTTTGACCATTTTACATCTTTTTTTATCTACTGTTGTTTAGGCTTGTTGATTGAGTTCCCTATGAGAAGCTACTTCATCTGCAAGTAAACAGCTGGCCGCACCTGTAACTGTTAGAAGTTATGTGAACTCCTCATATGACATTCAAAGTAAGTGTGTGGCCTACGCAGTTACAAAATGGCTGTTTGAACTGTGGTGCACATTTCTGGGCAACATTAGAAGTCAGATGAATGTGTTGATTTAAAGGAAAGATGGGCAGACTGGTAGGTCTGGGCGACATACAAACTATTATCAAGTGATAAAGTTAGGTCTCCGTCAGACATTCAATAGACAGAGTGGGCTTGTGATATGATCCTACATCATGCTGACCAACCCAGGCTCAGTTTCCCGATAGCGATGGAACTTTGGCTTTAAAGATGCATCTTTCCTACAACGGCTAAAGATGTAACATGCGTTTCCCAAAACACAATGCAAAGTGGGTCGTTGAGGTGTGTCAATACTGATAGGATGGAAAGAAAGGCAACACTGCTCTAGGATCAACTTTCCATTCAAGGAGAAATGCTCATTAACAGGGATGTACAAATTTGTACACAACATGTGGGAGAAATAAGCTTTTTGTGCATATGGATAATTTATGGAAACTTTTATTTCAGCTGACTTCTATTTTTTTTAAATCTGCATTGTTGGTTAAGTGCTTGTAAGTATGTGTTTCATGATAAGGTCTACCTACACCTGTTGTATTCGGTGTATGTGAACAAAAATGTTTTATTTGAAACATGGGAACACCATTTAAAAAATATTTTTATTTTTTATCAGTGTCGATATGTCACCTTCATAGTAGGTGGACAGATAGCTCAGGGCGCAGAGCCACATGGCAGAGGAAGCTCTCCTGAAATCATAGCACACTTGTATTCAATCTTGAGACGGCATACAGTGCCTTGCGAAAGTATTCGGCCCCCTTGAACTTTGCGACCTTTTGCCACATTTCAGGCTTCAAACATAAAGATATAAAACTGTATTTTTTTGTGAAGAATCAACAACAAGTGGGACACAATCATGAAGTGGAACGACATTTATTGGATATTACAAACTTTTTTAACAAATCAACAACTGAATAATTGGCGTGCAAAATTATTCAGCCCCTTTAAGTTAATACTTTGTAGCGCCACCTTTTGCTGCGATTACAGCTGTAAGTCGCTTGGGGTATGTCTCTATCAGTTTTGCACATCGAGAGACTGAAATTTTTGCCCATTCCTCCTTGCAAAACAGCTCGAGCTCAGTGAGGTTGGATGGAGAGCATTTGTGAACAGCAGTTTTCAGTTCTTTCCACAGATTCTCGATTGGATTCAGGTCTGGACTTTGACTTGGCCATTCTAACACCTGGATATCTTTATTTTTGAACCATTCCATTGTAGATTTTGCTTTATGTTTTGGATCATTGTCTTGTTGGAAGACAAATCTCCGTCCCAGTCTCAGGTCTTTTGCAGACTCCATCAGGTTTTCTTCCAGAATGGTCCTGTATTTGGCTCCATCCAACTTCCCATCAATTTTAACCATCTTCCCTGTCCCTGCTGAAGAAAAGCAGGCCCAAACCATGATGCTGCCACCACCATGTTTGACAGTGGGAATGGTGTGTTCAGGGTGATGAGCTGTGTTGCTTTTACGCCAAACATAACGTTTTGTATTGTTGCCAAAAAGTTCAATTTTGGTTTCATCTGACCAGAGCACCTTCTTCCACATGTTTGGTGTGTCTCCCAGGTGGCTTGTGGCAAACTTTAAACAACACTTTTTATGGATATCTTTAAGAAATGGCTTTCTTCTTGCCACTCTTCCATAAAGGCCAGATTTGTGCAATATACGACTGATTGTTGTCCTATGGACAGAGTCTCCCACCTCAGCTGTAGATCTCTGCAGTTCATCCAGAGTGATCATGGGCCTCTTGGCTGACACGCCCTGGTCTTAGTATTTTGTGTTTTCTATATTTATTTGGTCAGGCCAGGGTGTGACATGGGTTTATTTTGTGTTGTGTTTATGTATGGGGGGTTTTCGTAGGTTTTGGGATTGTGGCTTAGTGGGGTGTTCTAGCAAAGTCTATGGTTGCCTGAGGCGGTTCTAAATCAGAGGCAGGTGATTCTCGTTGTCTCTGATTGGGAACCATATTAAGGCCGCCATATTCTTTGAGTGTTTCGTGGGTGATTGTTCCTGTCTCAGTGTTTTGTATTCACCAGATTGGCGCTATAGGTTTTCACGTTCCGTTTGTTGTTTTGTATTATCGTGTGTCATCTTCATTAAAGATGTATCGTATTAACCACGCTGCATTTTGGTCCGACTCTCCTTCGACGGAAGAAAACCGTAACAAAACAATTCTACATTAACATTGAACATGCTGATATTTATTCCTGACCAGAAGTTGTCCCTAATGTACACTGTGTTAAACGCTCAGAGTAATGAACCATTTCTCAACACTATTTGGTGAAAGCCCCAAAGGGTTCTGAAAGCCTCGGCTTCCCATCACTAGTGGACAACCCATGAATGTCTTTGAGAAACCTTCCTAAAACCACCTGTTTCGTCTCGGTTGTTGTTACTGACCAGTGGTGGTCGGTGCCATTTAAGATAAGGGAGGATGATTTGATTTTTTATGAATATGGCCTTATTTATATTACAGCATATCAGGTGACTGCAATTCACATTCCATTCACCCAGCTCAATGTAACATTGATAGGTTTAGGCTAATACATTATACTAGAGTTGTCCCTGTACCCATCATGAGGTTGCTACAGCCTAGCAGGTCGAGAGAGTTTTGAGTAATCAAGGTGATAGACAGACACATGGACAGACAGTGACACATTCAATACCACGTTGCATACTCTTGCCTGCATCTAGCTGATCTAGGGTGTAATCACTAGTCCAACAGTTACAAATGAAAGTTTCTATTGGACAAATTCAATCTCTGTTTTGTTCCATTTGCTTCCGTTTAAGAAACGTTTTTCAACAGAATCTGCTAAAACCCCTGGATCACACGCAAACACAGTTCACTTTCATAGCAGCCACATACAAACAGCTCGTTGTATATATAATTCATTCTTGCATCTATTTATGCGCTCTCTTCCTCTCACCTTTTCCCTTTGCTTGTGGACTTCTGTGCACAACAGCGAACAAACCCTTTCAAGCCAAACCTTCACATCATGACCACTAACCACGACACACAGCCTACATCAATTGTCAAGTCATAGTCAACATAGCTACTAGAACTAACGTGTTAGTAAGCCCACTACAATCATGCAGTACAGTGATAAGTCAGCAGCAAGCAGTTTAGCAGTTACACTGGCGAGCCCCGGTGACAACAAATGAATAAAGCCAAAAGCTTACCTTGACTTGGAAGACTTCCAGTGTTGGATAGCCATAGTCAGCTTGTTAAAATAGCACCCTTCTTTGTTTGAGCTGGGTGTTTGAGTAGGCTAAATTAGCTAGCTGCATTTGATGCTAGCTAAGTAAGTGAAGGTGAAAAAAATATATACTGTGAAATATAGATAATTCTCTCTCACTCTCTCTTGCTTCGTCATTTTGGAAGAAATTAATTTGTTCAATACTGTTCAACTATTGTCTTTCTCTTTCTTTGAGTGAACTATTTACCACAATTTATGCTGAAAATGATAACTTTAATCTTTCACTATTTTTTTTAAATGAAATTCACTGAGGAGGGTAGACCTCCCCTTCCTCCTTTGAGGAGCCTCCACTATTAGTGACTCTTTGTTAGTTACCTCTTCTGTTTGAGCACCAATTTTTGTTATTTCTTGTTAGGGAACATAGCATTACCATGGAGAAGAGATATCAATCACAACTACATGTTCATGTGATTTCATTAAATCACCTGACTGTTTGGATATAATGAATAAAAGAGAACAATAGAAATTCAATAATTAGTTGTCACCGTGTTAACCACAACCAACATGCTTGATCTCTGTTTAGGGGTCAGTGATCTAAAATGAGTCTGGGGCCCTGCTCCTAAAATGAGTCTCCCTGGGGAACATGACACCAAAGCTAAGAGGTGAGATGAACATTTTTAAAAATAATTTTGGTTGGTGACTGTAACTGGTTTGGTTGGTGACTGCGTTGGTGACTGTAACTGTGCTGCTGGCAACAATTTAATTATGATTTTTTTACCAACGTTTACCGAGTGTTACGACATTGGGCAGTTATTGTGTTGAGCGTTAGGAAATTGGTCAGTTATTGTGGTTAGTGTTAGGAAATTGGTCAGTTATTGTGTTGAGTGTTAGGAAATTGGTCAGTTATTGTGTTGAGTGTTAGGAAATTGGTCAGTTATTGTGTTGAGCGTTAGGAAATTGGTCAGTTTGTGTTGAGCGTTAGAAATTGGTCAGTTATTGTGTTGAGCGTTAGGAAATTGGTCAGTTATTGTGTTGAGCGTTAGGAAATTGGTCAGTTATTGTGGTTAGCGTTAGGAAATTGGTCAGTTATTGTGTTGAGCGTTAGGAAATTGGTCAGTTATTGTGTTGAGTGTTAGGAAATTGGTCAGTTATTGTGTTGAGCGTTAGGAAATTGGTCAGTTATTGTGTTGAGCGTTAGGAAATTGGTCAGTTATTGTGTTGAGCGTTAGGAAATTGGTCAGTTATTGTGTTGAGCGTTAGGAAATTGGTCAGTTATTGTGGTTAGCATTAGGAAATTGGTCAGTTATTGTGTTGAGCGTTAGGAAATTGGTCAGTTATTGTGTTGAGCGTTAGTTGAAATTGGGCAGTTATTGTGTTGAGCGTTAGGAAATTGGTCAGTTATTGTGGTTAGTGTTAGGAAATTGGTCAGTTATTGTGTTGAGTGTTAGGAAATTGGTCAGTTATTGTGTTGAGTGTTAGGAAATTGGTCAGTTATTGTGTTGAGCGTTAGGAAATTGGTCAGTTATTGTGTTGAGCGTTAGGAAATTGGTCAGTTATTGTGGTTAGCATTAGGAAATTGGTCAGTTATTGTGTTGAGCGTTAGAAAATTGGTCAGTTATTCTGCCCTCTGGCTCACTGAGACGAGAGCGCTCTAATAGGTTAAAACCATCTGCTATAATTTTCTCTCTAAACAGTTATTCAAGAAGATCAAAATTCGTAGGCTATTTGTGATTGAGAGCAATCAAATAATTGGCATGCAAATGCAGTTTCCCTGGTAAAACATGAATAATGACAGTGATGATGGCCTTGTAATTAGCTATGTCTAACTTGGTGTCTAAGGGTATTAGAAATATAAAAACAAATTAAGAAATGTTGTTGTGGGCATAGGCAGACGTTGCAATTGGAGGATGCATTTTATGCAGTGAAACACTACAGGAGGGGAGCGCTGCAGGAACAGGGTTGGATGGGCTGGCTATTCAATATGTCAATTACGTCATAATGATGGGCTGGCTATTCAATAGGCTATATCTATCTGTACAAACTTGAGGAAAGTATGACGTAATTGACTTATTTTTATTGAGTTCCCTCACCTAAAAAAAATACACCTCTGCTTATTTTGGGCTCCCGTGTGGCGCAGCGGTCTATTGCACTGCATCTCTGTGCTAGAGGCGTCACTACAGACCCTGGTTCGATCCGGCCGTGATTGGGAGTCCCATAGGGCGGCGCACAATTTGCCCAGCGTCATCCAGGTTAGGGGAGGGTTTGGCCGGGGTAGGCCATCATTGAAAGTAAGAATGTGTTCTTAACTGACTTGCCTAGTTAACTAAAGGTTAAATAAATTTATAAAATTATTATGCCGAACGACCTGATGGCCTCCATTGGAAATGTTCTGAAAAATATCAGGCCTAGGCTACATGCTCTGTCCTGCTACTGTTATGCGTATAACATTATAGGAAATGACCTGAACAGGTTGGTCATCTATGATATGTAGCTATAACCGAGGTATAGACCTCGATCTGCATATAACGAACAATCTGCTATTATACATTATAAGGTAGCCTAGTTTACATAATATAACATCTCTTACTTGTTGCAAAAAGCCTTTCTGAATGGATCAATCATGCCCATTTTAGCCCTTCTGTCCACATTCTCAGATACGTTTAGAAATGAACCGATTGAAAGACAATAAATAGCCTACTTTTAATGAATACAAATAAGTGTGAGACATGGCCTTGTGTTTCCCCACTGTCTATAACTACCTTAACAAACAGTGACTATTATTATTATTATTGACTGTTACCATGGAGAAGAGATGTCACAACTACATGTTAATGTGATTGAATTAAATCACCTGACTGTTTCAATATGTCTGTTAGTAAATGTTTTATTTCTCAAAGAGATAATGAATACATGAGATTAATTGACATTCAAGAATTGTTGTCAGTGTTAACCACAACCAACATGCTGGATCTCTGTTTAGGGCTCAGTGCTCTAAAATGAGTCTCTCTGGGGAGAGAGAGGAGGGGGTCCCTGCCTCTAAAATGAGTCTCTCTGGGGAGAGAGAGGAGGGGTCCCTGCCTCTAAAATGAATCTCTCTGGGGAACATGACACCAAAGCTAAGAGGTGAGATGACAATTTTGCTTAAGATTTATTATGTTTTTTTCCAAAACACTCTATCCACATTTTTTTTGAACATAGCTTTTTTAAATTTAGAAATGATATTACTGTAAGGCGTGTGTACTGGCGGCAGAGAAGTCAGACGCAGGAGAGCAAAAACTGTGTTTCCAAACGGCGCAGTTTAATAACAACAACAAAAAACAGAACAATCAAATAATGGGTCCATAACCCAACACACACCAGGACAGACGAGCACAAGCACTTACAGTAAACAATCACCCACAAGGACATGAGGGGGAACAGAGGGTTAAATACACAACATGTAATTGTTGGGATTGGAACCAGGTGTGATGGAAGACAAGACAAAACCAATGGAAAATGAAAAGAGGATCAGCGATGGCTAGAAGGTCGGGGACTTTGACCGCCGAACGCAGCCCGAACAAGGAGAGGGACCAACTTCGGCGGAAGTCGTGACAATTACTGTTCTCTGATTTTGTCACGTTAGTTGAATGGAGGAGACCAAGGCGCAGCGTGATATGAATACATGTTATATTTTAATAAAGACGGACATTAAACCAACTACAAAAACAACCAAACGAACGTGAAGCTTTACTATAAATGTGCAGACACAGGCAACTAGACATAGACAATAACCCACGAAATACCCAAAGAAGATGGCAACGATAAACAGCTGCCTCTAATTGAGAACCAATCTAGGCAACCATAGACATACATAAACACCTAGATAGTAAACACCCCCATAAACATACAAAGTCCCTAGACAGTACAAAACACATACATCACCCATGTCACACCCTGACCTAACCAAAAATAATAAAGAAAACAAAGAATACTAAGGTCAGGGAGTGACAGATTTTTATTTATTTTTCAGCAATCATTCAATCCAATTTAATTATAAAGCTCTTCTTACATCAGCTGATGTCACACAGTGCTGTATAGAAACCCAGACAAAAAACCCAAACAGCAAGCAATGCAGGTGTAGATGCATGGTGACTAGGAAAAACTCCCTGGAAAGGCCAGCACCTAGGAAGAAACCTAGAGAGGAACCAGGCTATGAGGGGTGGCCAGTCCTCTTCTGGCTGTGCCGGGTGGAGATTATAACAGAACATGGCCAATATGTTCAAATGTTCATAGATGACCAGCATGGTCAAATAATAATAATCACAGTGGTTGTCGAGGGTGCAACAGGTCAGCACCTCAGGAGTAGACGTCAGTTGGATTTTCATAGCCAATCATTCAGACTATCTCTACCAAACCTGCCGTCTCTAGAGAGTTTAAAACGGCAGGTCTGGGACAGGTAGCATGTCCGGTGAACAGATCAGGGTTCCATAGAACATTTGAAACCAGCTGGACTGGGGACAGCAAGGAGTCATCAGGACAGGTAGTCCTGAGGCATGTTCCTAGGGCTCAGGTCCTCCAAGAGAAAGAGAGAGAGAGAGAGAGAGAGAGAAGAGAGAAAAAGTGAGAGAGAATTAGAAAGAGCATACTAAAATTCACACAGGACACCGGATAAGACAGGAGAAATAATTCAAATATAACAGACTGACCCTAGCACCCCGACACAAAAACTATTGCAGCATAAATACTGGAGGCTGAGACAGGAGGGGTCAGGAGACACTGTGGCCCCGTCTGACAATACCCCGGACAGGGCCAAACAGGTAGTATATTTTTATTTATTTTTTATATCACCTTTATTTAACCAGGTAGGCATGTTGAGAACAAGTTCTCATTTACAATTGCGACCTGGCCAAGATAAAGCAAAGCAGTTTGACACATACAACAACACAGAGTTACACATGGAGTAAATCAAACATACAGTCAATAATACAGTAGAAACAAGTCTATATACAATGTGAGCAAATGAGGTGAGATAAGGGAGGTAAAGGCAAAAAAGGCCATGGTGGCGAAGTAAATACAATAGAGCAAGTAAAACACTGGAATGGTAGATTTGCAGTGGAAGAATGTGCAAAGTAGAAATTAAAATAAATGGGGTGCAAAGGAGCTAAATAAATAAATACAGTAAGGAAAGAGGTAGTTGTTTGGGCTAAATTATAGGTGGGCTATGTACAGGTGCAGTAATCTGTGAGCTGCTCTGACAGCTGGTGCTTAAAGCTAGTGAGGGAGATAAGTGTTTCCAGTTTCAGAGATTTTTGTAGTTCGTTCCAGTCATTGGCAGCAGAGAACTGGAAGGAGTGGCGGCCAAAGAAAGAATTGGTTTTGGGGGTGACCAGAGAGATATACCTGCTGGAGCGTGTGCTACAGGTGGGAGATGCTATGGTGACCAGCGAGCTGAGATAAGGGGGGACTTTACCTAGCAGGGTCTTGTAGATGACATGGAGCCAGTGGGTTTGGCAGCGGATATGTAGTGAGGGCCAGCCAATGAGAGCGTACAGGTCGCAGTGGTGGGTAGTATATGGGGCTTTGGTGACAAAACGGATGGCTATTTTGTAAATGACATCGCCGAAGTCGAGGATCGGTAGGATGGTCAGTTTTACGAGGGTGTGTTTGGCAGCATGATTGAAGGATACTTTGTTGCAAAATAGGAAGCCAATTCTAGATTTAACTTTGGATTGGAGATGTTTGATGTGAGTCTGGAAGGAGAGTTTACAGTCTAACCAGACACCTAGGTATTTGTAGTTGTCCACATATTCTAAGTCAGAACCGTCCAGAGTAGTGATGCTGGACGGGCGGGCAGGTGCAGGCAGAGATCGGTTGAAGAGCATGCATTTAGATAAACTTGTATTTAAGAGTAGTTGGAGGCCACGGAAGGAGAGTTGTATGGCATTGGTTGTCTCACCTAGATAGCTTAAGATAAATGCACTTACAGATGCCATATCTTAATTTCACATAATTTCTCACATCAGGAAAATAATCCTACAGCATCAGGAAATTATAATTCATAAACAAATGTAGGGGTTGGTACATTTTTCAATAGTGCAAATCAAGTTTGACATTTGGTAAATGGAAATGACAAACTATAGAAGCCTATTTAAAGCCTGATAGCGATTGAAATTAGGCTTACGGGTGTTTTTAAAATGCATCTTTTATACAACCGCCCAATATGTAATATACGTTCCCCACGCATCACGCAGAGAGAATTGTTGTGTCGTGTGTCGTTGGAGCATGTCGTTATTTAGAGGATGTATAGAAAGGGAGTGCTGCTCCTGGATCAGATTTCTCGATTCAAATCTTTCCTTAACATTATACTTATTTCACAATACTGATGACGGCTCTGCTCCTAGAGAGATAATACTACAATCGGCTGGAAATATTGAGGTGGCTTATTCTAATGCTTACCCAATAAAAATGCAATAAATCACAGATTTGACACAACATTGCACACGTTAGGCTACACGTCATGAAATATATTGAGACAAATTACTGACCGTAGTCTACAAGTAGCAAAATAAAACTTAATTGATTGAAAATGAAATGTATTTCAATATGATTGAAATAGGCCTTTAGCCAACTGGTTAAATTTTAATGCAGTCATCGTGGTTTTCATTTGAAGCATAATTTTATATTTCGCTTGTTTGTATCAATTACGAAGACATTGGCAACTTTGTTCCGAAGCTATCAGCGGTCATAGAGAGACGAAGGTTCTAACGATAAACTTAGCCTTATAAAGCTTTTCGGGAACCGGAACCAGGATAAGAATATTTGCTAAATGACTAAATTGTCAAATGTAAATGTTTTAAAACAGATCTCATATTACTGTCCAGAATTATTATTTAAAATTTAAAAAAATAAATGAATAATAATATATATATATACAGTGGGGCAAAAAAGTATTTAGTCAGCCACCAATTGTGCAAGTTCTCCCACTTAAAAAGATGAGAGAGGTCTGTAATTTTCATCATAGGTACACTTCAAAAATGAGAAAAAAAAATCCAGAAAATCACATTGTTGAATTTTTAATTAATTTATTTGCAAATTATGGTGGAAAATAAGTATTTGGTCAATAACAAAAGTTTATCTCAATACTTTGTTATATACCCTTTGTTGGCAATGACAGAGGTCAAACGTTTTCTGTAAGTCTTCACAAGGTTTTCACGCACTGTTGCTGGTAGTTTGACCCATTCCTCCATGCAGATCTCCTCTAGAGCAGTGATGTTTTGGGGCTGTTGCTGGGCAACATGGACTTTCAACTCCCTCCAACGATTTTCTATGGGGTTGAGATCTGGAGACTGGCTAGGCCACTCCAGGACCTTGAAATGCTTCTTACTAAGCCACTCCTTCGTTGCCCGGGCGGTGTGTTTGGGATCATTGTCATGCTGAAAGACCCAGCCACGTTTCAACTTCAATGCCCTTGCTGATGGAAGGAGGTTTTCACTCAAAATCTCACAATACATGGCCCCATTCATTCTTTCCTTTACACGGATCAGTCGTCCTGGTCCCTTTGCAGAAAAACAGCCCCAAAGCATGATGTTTCCACCCCCATGCTTCACAGTAGGTATGGTGTTCTTTGGATGCAACTCAGCATTCTTTATTCCTTCAAACACGACGAGTTGAGTTTTTACAAAAAAGTTCTATTTTGGTTTCATCTGACCATATGACATTCTCCCAATCTTCTTCTGGATCATCCACATGCTCTCTAGCAAACTTCAGATGGGCCTGGACATGTACTGGCTTAAGCAGGGGGACACGTCTGGCACTGCAGGATTTGAGTCCCTTGCGGCGTAGTGTGTTACTGATGGTAGGCTTTGTTACTTTGGTCCCAGCTCTCTGCAGGTCATTCACTAGGTCCCCCCCGTGTGGTTCTGGAATTTTTGCTCACCATTCTTGTGATCATTTTGACCCCACGGGGTGAGATCTTGCGTGAAGCCCCAGATCGAGGGAGATTATCAGTGGTCTTGTATGTCTTCCATTTCCTAATAATTGCTCCCACAGTTGATTTCTTCAAATCAAGCTGCTTACCTATCGCAGATTCAGTCTTCCCAGCCTGGTGCAGGTCTACAATTTTGTTTCTGGTGTCCTTTGACAGCTCTTTGGTCTTGGCCATAGTGGAGTTTGGAGTGTGACTGTTTGAGATTGTGGACAGGTGTCTTTTATACTGATAACAAGTTCAAACAGGTGCCATTAATACAGGTAACGAGTGGAGGTCAGAGGAGCCTCTTATTAAAGAAGAAGTTACAGGTCTGTGAGAGCCGGAAATCTTGCTTGTTTGTAGGTGACCAAATACTTATTTTCCACCATAATTTGCAAATAAATTCATAAAAAATCCTACAATGTGATTTTCTGGATTTTGTTTCTCAATTTGTCTGTCATAGTTGAAGTGTACCTATGATGAAAATTACAGGCCTCTCTCATCTTTTTAAGTGGGAGAACTTGCACAATTGGTGGCTGACTAAATACTTTTTTGCCCCACTGTATATATATATATATATATATATATTATTGTCACAAAGAAGTACTGTAGTACTTCTGGGTTTAACACAGTCAAGTGTAACGAATGACTATTTATTACATATTTCTATGAGAGTGAGGCAGATGTATAATATATCAAATATATTTTATTTTCATTGAACAACACAATGCCATGATGACATAGTGAAAAAAACACACCAATTGCTTTCATAATTTCTTTAAACAATAAGATCAAATGTACTAGCATTTCCCAAAAATGGATATATATCATTTTGGAAGGAAATGTTTCTCATGTTTCCCCATCTGAGCTTAGAGTAGATGAGATTCCTAATGTTTGTCTCTGTTGTGTTGAAGTCCAATCAAGCAGGAGAGACCAGCCTCACCTGTACCCAGCTGTGTGTCCATGAAGAGTGACTGTTCTATGCTTGAACCTATAAAGTTTAGAGAGGGAGACTTTTCTACTGAACAAAGGTAAGAAAAACTCATGGGTCAGTGAGTTAAACAACACTGTCTCTAGTCATTTCTGCTCTCCCATTTTCCCATTTATTTTTGTGGTGTTCATAATCCATAGGCTAATCCTTTTTTCAATTTTCATAGCCTTAAAACAATATTTAACAAACACAACATTCCCTGTATGTGTGATTCTTAGTCCAGAACTCCCAGAAGACTTTGAGAGTCAGAGGGAGGATGAGGAAGTGGTGAATGCTGAAGATGAGAAGCAGGAGAGCAGTGCCATAGAGAGGGACATTTCTGACACACTGGAGAAAAGTAAAAGCTGTCTGACTCATGTTGATTGCTGTTTTATAACAAACATTTAAAAGCTGTAGCTAAAGTACAGATAAAGTAGCTGTGTAACTCAATGATATTGTAGAAGCCTTAACACAACACCTAGTGACATTATCAAATAACAGGAGGGATGTGTTGTGTTGATTAATTTAGTCAGAAAGAGGAGAGATGAGAGATAGACAGAGACACAACATTAATGATAATATCAGTACAAATAATACAAATATACTCTGTCACTCCAGTGATGATTATGAAAACACAAACATTTATACAGTCAGTTAAGAGAAGAAAATATGATAATGTACAACTTTATAACACATTCCTACAATACTGTAGGCAATAAAACAGACGTATTATTAATAACCTCTGGGTTATTTCTAGATGCAGATGCTCTTGCTGTGATTTGCCAACGTGAACTCAAACTTAATCTAAAGAAGAAGTTTCAATGTATATTTGAGGGGATCGCTCAACAAGGAAACCCAACACTTCTCAATAAGATCTACACAGAGCTCTACATCACAGAGGGTGGAACAGGAGAGGTCAATAATGAACATGAGCTGAGACAGATTGAGACAACAACCAGGAAACAAGCAAGACCAGAGACTGCAATCAAATGTAACGACATCTTCAAACCATTAACTGGACAAGACAAACTTATCAGAACTGTGCTGACAAAGGGAGTCGCTGGCATTGGAAAAACAGTCTCTGTGCAGAAGTTCATTCTGGACTGGGCTGAAGGAAAAGCAAATCAGGATGTCCAATTTGTATTTTCATTCCCTTTTCGGGGGCTGAATTTGATGAAAGAGGAAAAACACAATTTGATTGAACTTCTCAATCACTTCTCAATGGAAACCAAAGAATCAAGAATCTCCAACTATGACAGGTACAAAGTTCTGTTCATCTTTGATGGTCTGGATGAGTGCCGACTGCCCCTAGACTTCCAGAAAAACAAGATTTGTTGTGACGTCACAGAGTCAACCTCAGTGGATGTTCTGCTGACAAATCTCATCAAGGGAAATCTGCTTCCCGCTGCTCTCCTCTGGATAACTCCCGACCTGCAGCAGCCAATCAGATCCCCCCTGAGTGTGTTGACCAGGTGACAGAGGTACGAGGGTTCAATGACCCACAGAAGGAGGAGTACTTCCGGAAGAGATTCAGTGATGATGAGGACCTGGCCAGCAGTATCATCTCACACATAAAGACATCAAGGA
Organism: Oncorhynchus tshawytscha; assembly: GCF_018296145.1. Classification (NCBI taxonomy): domain Eukaryota; kingdom Metazoa; phylum Chordata; class Actinopteri; order Salmoniformes; family Salmonidae; genus Oncorhynchus; species Oncorhynchus tshawytscha. The sequence goes on along the minus strand of NW_024609622.1, from coordinate 3,448 downwards.
GCCTCCACATCATGTGCCACATTCCAGACTTCTGTTGGATTTCTGCAATAGTCCTTGAACACAAGTCCTTGAACACATGCTGAAGCATAAGAGAGAAGAGATGCCCAAGACTCTGACTGAGATGTACACACACCTTGTGGTGTTTTATACCAAACAGAAGAATGAAAAGTATCTTGGGAAAGAAGAGACAGGTCCACACTGGAATAAAGAGAGCATTCTGTCACTGGGAAAACTAGCTTTTCAACAGCTTGTGAAGGGCAATCTGATTTTCTATGAAGAAGACCTGAAGGAGGCTGGCATTGATGTCAATGAAGCCTCAGTGTATTCAGGATTGTGCACACAGATCTTTAAAGAGGAATGTGGGCTGTACCAGAACAAGGTGTACTGCTTTGTGCATCTGAGCATTCAAGAGTTTCTGGCTGCTCTATATGTGTTCCTCTCATTCATCAACAACAATGAGAATCTAATGGCCAAACCGCAATCAACATCCAGCAACTTTCTTGCTCTGTTCAGAGACAGGCGTGAAGTTACTTTCTACAAGAGTGTTGTGGATAAAGCCTTACAAAGTGAGACGGGAAACCTGGACCTTTTCCTCCGCTTCCTTCTGGGTTCCTTCCAATCAGAAGCACTTAGGAGGTCTACTGACAAAGACAAGAAGCAGCTCACAGAGCCATGAAGAAACAGTCAAGTACATCAAGGAGAGTAGTAGAGAGAATCCCTCTCCAGAGAGGTGCATCAATCTGTTCCACTGTCTGAATGAACTGAATGACCATTCTCTAGTGGAGGAGATCCAAAGATACCTGAGCTCAGGAAATCACTCTAGAGGCAAACAGTCACCTGCACAGCTGGATGTGTTTGACCTGAAGAAATACTCCAGATCAGAGGAAGGTCTTCTGAGGCTGCTGCCAGTGATCAAAGCCTCCAGAGTTGCTCTGTGAGTACAAACATGACATTTAAGAAATATTCAGTTTCGACAAAAATATGTATCTAATATGTATATAATACAGTATATTATATTTTATTGAAAAAGCTATTGAATCAATGCATTGATGTTCACATTAGTATAACATTAGGACCATCCATTTCTAAGAGACGGAACATTAATCTATGTGTTGTTTGGTAGATTAAACCAAATGCATCTGTAATTATCCTTCTACACTACTGGTGTTAAATTAACAGTGTGTTTGTGACAATCTCTCTGTCAGGCTGTCAGGCTGTGGAGTCACAGAGGAAGGCTGTGCTTCTCTGGTCTCAGCTCTGAAATCAAACCCCTCACACCTGAGAGAGCTGGATCTGAGTAACAATGACCTGAAAGATTCAGGAGTGAAGCTGCTCTCTGCTGGACTGGAGAATCCCGACTGTAAACTGGAGTCTCTGAGGTCAGTATTCCTGTATTTGGTCAACAAGTGATAACTATTCACCAGATCCACATGTGTTTACCAGGCACACATAGTCCACACCATATGTGTTTGGACAGTGAAGCTTACAGTTTTAAATGGGTAATTATTCTAATCAAAGGAGAGACTTTTATATTTCTACAAAACCATCCAACTTTATTAATTCCTGCAGTAATGGAGGGTTAACGGTCACCCAATGGTGTAGAGTTAAAGCCCAAATGAACAAGGTTAGGTTACTACTCTTCCTGAGTGATGAAGAACAGATATAGAAATGATACAAAGGTACATTGTGCTCTCATACAACAGACATCAAGATTTACATGGTGCTATAATATCTGTCTCTAGATAATTTACTACTTGTTTCTACAGAACAACTATTGTAACCTAGGACACTAGGTCATTCCCTCATATGATTACGTCCAGTGTTCATCTTCCATTTGGGATAAATAAACTGGTGATTGGGTCTCGCTGCCACCGACAGACAGGCACACAGACACTAATAATGGAATGGTATGTTGTCTTATCACCAAGCCATCGTCAATCAATTGTCAATGTTAAATCTCAGAGGCTCATCTCAGTTCACACAGACACACGAGAGTTCTAAAAACTCTATTGTGTTGCCTCTCAGGAAAACAGACAGTGTAAATGTATTACGTTTTCATATGTGGTCCCATATTCTTTGCCTGCAGTGATTTCATCAAGCTTTTGACTCTACAAACTTGTTGAATGCATTTGCTGTTTTTTTGGGTTGTGTTTTCGATTATGTTTTTCCCAATAGAAATTGAATGGTGAATATTTCCTGTGTCATTGTGTCGTCACTTTTATTGTAAGAATAGAAGATGTTTCTGAACACTTCTACATTCATGTGGATGGTACCATGACTATGCATAATCATGAATGAATGAATGAATGAGAAAGTTACAGAGGAACAAAGATCATACCCCCTCTGTTATTGGTAATGGTGAGAGGTTAGCTGTTTTGTTGTAGTCTTTGTAACTTTGTCACTCATCATTTTTATTAATCATGGCATCACCAGGATTAATTCATTAGTGTTCAGAAACATGTTATCTACTCACTTAGACAGAAGATTAATCCAGTCATCATCCACCATTCAGATACTATTGGGCAAAACATAACCCAAAACACAACCACAACAAACTGCAAATGCAATCAACAAGTTTCGAACCAAATACTAAACATTGACTACTTTAACCTTCATAAGGCTCCTTTTTTCTCCACTTCCTGTCTGAATGATGTGCCCAAAGTAAACTGCCTGTTACTCAGATCTTGAAGTAAGGATGTGCATATAATTGTTACCATTGGAAAGAAAACACTTTGAAGTTTGTAGAAATGTTAAAATAATGTAGGAGAGTATAACACAATAGATATGGTAGGAGAAAATCCAAAGGAAAACCAACCAGAATTTGTTATTTTTGAGAGACCATGCTCTTCCAATGGCCAGTATAAGGGCATACTCAATTCTACCTCCCAGGATGCAATTCCTATGGCCTCCACTGGGTGTCAGTAGTCTGTTAAATGTTTCAGGCTTGTAACTTAAATAATGAAGAAGAAATAACAGTTTTAGTAAAGAGACACAGTCTTGAAAATCAGTGTTTACGCATGTCAAGAAGACAAGACGCACCTGCTAAAATTGGTTTCCTATTCAACATACTTCTTTGCGGTAGAAATATTATAGTTTCATTACATTTTAGAGTATCTGAGGATCAAATAGAAATGTATTTTGACTTGTTGAAACAAAGTTTAGGGGTAGGTTTTCGGATTCCTATCTTGGCATGTTGAACGAGTGGATTTACTCAAATCAATGGTGCCAACTAAACAGACTTTTTGGGATATAAAGAAGGATTTGATCTCACAAAACAACAGTACATGTTATAGCTGGGACCCTTTGGATGACAAATCAGAGGAAGATTTTCAAAACGTAAGTGAATATTTTATCGCTATTTGTGAATATATGAAACCTGTGCCGGTGGAAAAATATTTTGTTGTGGGGCTCCATCCTCAAACAATCACATGGCATGCTTTCACTGTTT